>NC_041385.1:777862421-777863482 GCF_002162155.2 Triticum dicoccoides
GTGTGGGGAGGGCTTACAAAGAGGGGAGAGACGGTGGCGGGGAGGTGCTCGGCGATGGAGGTAGGGGCAGCAAGGTAGGGGTCTGGATCGGGTTGCGGCGGTCCTGGGCGGGCTCGAGCGGCGGTGGTGAGGTCGAGGGCGGCGGCAGTGAGGTCACGAGCGGCGGCGGTGAGGTCGCGAGCAGCAGCGGGCGGCGGTGGGGAGGTTGAGGGAGGCCTCGGGCAGCGGCGGTGAGGGTAGGCTCGGGCGGCGACAGAGGAGTTGGGGAACATGGGGGAGAGGGGGGAAAGGAGGACTTAGCAAAATTTTGAGCCCACGGGTGGTTAAGGCGAACTAGTAGTAGAGCTATTTCGGAAACGCGCTATAGCTAAGTTAGCTATAGCACGTTTTAGCACAACACGCTACTGCTATAGGAAGCAGTTATTTCTTTTGTTTATCCCTACATTTTCTTTTTTTCATTTCTCTGTTTCCTACTTCTTTCATTTTCATTTACTTTTCTATTTCTTTTTCATTTTTCGTTTCTTTTTTAGTAGTAGCCACTACAAAAAAACAGACACATCCATGACATTTTGGGCCGAACAAATTTTTTTCTGTCATACATATGACACTTCTATGACGATAATTGTGACAAAACCCGGTATGATCATAGATGTGGTGGGCTCCTACTTCTATGACAAAAAATCATGACAGAAAATGGGCTTTTCGTCCTGGGCGGGTGGGAGACGCAGGTGCGTGACATTCTTTGGGCCGTCCATGACGGAAAAAACCGTGGTAGAAGCGAGGGGGAGGAAAATTTCGGGGAGTTGCTGTTTACGGTGGGAGGTCGGGGGCGGAGCGATGCGCGTTTCTCTCATACATACGCGTGTGTGTGCGAGGCGTTGGCTCTAACTGAAGCCGAGCGAGGCGTTGGGCTCTAACTGAACCGGAGCGATTGCACTGCATGCTACGCATTAATGAACCCGAGTGATCGATCGATGGCTGTTAACTGAACCCGATGAAGCAATTCCTTCGCTACTGGTGCTAACTGAAGCTGATCGATGCTGCCTCTGGGATGAACAGTG
>NC_041385.1:777863719-777890629 GCF_002162155.2 Triticum dicoccoides
ACAAGTCCGTTTCGTCCGTTTTGCGGTATGCCACACCCCTCCCGATGAATAGGACCCCCATTTCGACCGTAGCGCTCCAACACAAGTCCGTTTCGTCCATTTTACGGTATGCCACACCCCTCCTGATCAACAGGACCCCCGTTTCGACCGTAGGAGGTCCGTTTCGTCTGTTTTGCGGTACGCCACACCCCTCCCGATCAAGAGGACCCCCGTTTCGACCGTATGAGGTCTGTTTCCACCGTTCTGCGGTACGCCAGGCCTCGTTTCCATCACCTGTTCCGTCCAAGCTGGTTGGCTCCCACGCGTTCCGTTGCCTCTCGATGAACACGACGCATTCCATTGCCTCCCCATGAACACGGCGCATTCCGTTGCCTCCCCATGAACACGACGCATTCCGTTGCCTCACCATGAACACGACGCATTCTGTTGCCTCCCCATGAACACGAGCCCTCGCCGTACGTATGTGCGACTAGGCGTTTGAGACCCCGCACGTATGTACACATACGTGGCCGTATTTTCTTTCTCGCACCCTGGCCGCTGTACGTACGTGTACATGCTACATGCGCGCCTCTACTACGACACGTACGCGCCTCTACATCGACCAGTATATATGTACGTACAAGTTCGCGACCAGAATGACAATGCTACGTACGCTTCGACCAGGTGGGTCCCGACTGTCAGGCAGTTCCTTGCGTGCGAAAATGTAGCTGGTGGGTCCCAGCAGACAGAGGGGCGAATCTTTTTTTTGCCCGAACGCACTTCCTTGCGTGCGAAGATGTAGCTGGTGGGTCCCACCAGTCAGGGGGGCAAATCATTTTCTTTTGCCCGAACGCACTTCCTTGCGTGCAAAGATGTAGCTGGTGGGTCCCAGCAGTCAGGGGGGCGAATTGTTTTTTTTCCCGGACGCACTTCCTTGCGTGCGAAGGTGTAGCTGGTGGGTCCCAGCAGTCAGGGGGAAACGTTTTTTTGCTAAATATGGTGGCCCGTCCGGTGGGTCCCCGCTGTCAGGTGGAGGAATAATTATTTTGCGCGTAATAAGGAGGCACTTCCTTGCTGCGGCCGTGGACCAAGCTGTCAGCCTCTCCACGTACAGTCCACGTCCGATGGAAGCCGTTCCTTGACCATGTTGACCATGCCGCACCGAGAGCACCAGGGCGGTGGACGAGGCGAGGCCTACGAAGGGGACGACGCGGAGCAGGGGAAGACGTGGCAGTGGATGCCCACGCGTAGAGGAGTATGAGGGTTCACTGGTTTGCTGTGGTGTGAGGCTGCCGTCGCCGCAGAATAACAGGGGATGTGGGTGAGTAGAGGGATGGCCTGGCCAGCGGTGGGAGTAGTAGGAGGCGGTGATGCCTCCGCCGCATCGCAGTCGGCCACTGGAGGCAGGAGCACGAGGCACGACCGGCGCTGGTTTGGGCGGCTGGAGCAAGAAGACCAGAGGTTGAAGAAGCACTACGGCTGTTGGATGGACATCGTACGGTCACTCGAGCTAGAATCGTGCATACTGACTAAGTTGACAAAGCCCTCCGTCCCCGTCAACTTAGTAGGCCCACAAGTCAGCCTGCCACTATACTGGGTCGCAGCTAACAAGGGGAGTATTCATTTTTGTGTGCGTAATAAGGAGGCACTTCCTTGCGTACGAAGATAAAACTGGTGGGTCCGAGCTGTAGAGCCGGCCGCGGGGAGGAGGGATCAGGCAGTCCCACCGGCGCTTGTTTGAGCGGCTGGAGCAGGAAGAGCAGAGATTGAAGAAGCACAACGGCCGTTGGATGGCCATCCAACAGTCACTGCTTGTGCGTCTACCTTTTTTTAGGAAAGCCTCAAATCTATGGAAAACAGCATACAGCCCATCTGCCATTATTTTTAATAATTTACAGCCCATTTGCTAATTCTTAAGGTTTTTTTGGAGCCCATACTCTTTTTGTTAGCATTACAGCCCATATTGTGGCCACGGTTAAAAACTTGTACGAAATTTTGCATATTTCGGTGCGGTCCAAACTGTTTTTAATCCCGAAATTTCGACTCACATTCAAACTGATTTTAAAAATAAATGTATATCAATATAAAATCCAACAAATTTTCCACGCATAAAAATTAATGTAATTTAAAATCTCGAAATAATAAAAAAAGATATTTGAAACTAACTGTCGCTTTGATGTGTTTTAAAAATGTACAGCCCATTTCTCATTACTGATGGGCCATTTTCTCGGCCACCCGAATGAAAGCTCTCCTCATCTTGAAAGATTTGCAGCCCAACAGGCCTGATAAAGCGACTTACTTGGCAAATCACAAAAAAACTGGGCTGTGGCCGTGGACCCAGCTGTCAGCCTCTACACGTACAGTACTCTCCCAATGGAATGTCGTTGACCACATTGACCACGCCGCGCCGAGAGCACCAAGGCGGTGGATGACGGCGAGGCCTAGGAAGGGGACGACGCGGAGCCGGGGAAGACGCGGCAGTGGATGCCCACGCGGAGAGGAGTATCAGGGTTCACTGGTTCGGCTGCGGTGTGAGGCTGCCGTCGCTGCAGGGCCTGGCTAGCGGTGGGAGTAGTAGGGGGCGATGAGGCCTCAATGGCAGCACAGCCGGCCACTGGAGGCAGGAGCAGGCGGTCTCCTCGGCGCTGGTTTGGGAGGCTGGTGCAAGAAGAGCAGCGATTGAAGAAGCAGCAGGACCGTTCGATTCAAATCCAACGGTTACTGCTGCTAGAATTGTTTGTTGACTAAGTTGACAAGCCCTGCGTACGCGTCAACGTAGTAGGCCCACAGGTCAGCCTCCCAACCGATGCGCCCTAGATGTCAGTGGGAGGAATCATTTTTTTTTCGCGTAATAAGGAGGCAGTTGATTGCGTGCGGCCAGGCTAGCAGAGGGAGTAGGGTGGGCCGGGGAAGCCTGCACGGCATCACAGTGGGCCACAAGAGGACGGAGCAGGCAGTCCCGCCGCCGCTATTTTAGGCGGCCGGAGCAAGAAGATCAGAGATTGAAGAAGCACGGCGGCTAGAATCATGTGTTCACTGACAAAGCCTTGCGTAAACAAGTCAGCCTCGAAATATGTGATGTGTACAACCCATTTGCTATTATTTTTATAATTTTTACTCATTTTATAATTCATATGGAATTTATTGCAGTCCGTTTTCCATTTTTAGAATTGCCGGCCATTTTCTGGTCAGTACCAGGGTCAAAAAATTAACTAAATATGTGGGAAATTTTTGCTGGGGAACGAAATATTCTTAATCCAAAAATTAATAGCCATACTAAAACAAATTTAAAAATAAGTTAGTACTATGTCATGTTAAATCCAATGAAATACGTATAAGATATCAGTGAAGAACAAAATTCAAAAAAAAACTAATATCCCATTTGCTCGTCTTGAAAGATTTGCAGCCCAGTAATTCGGAGAAAACAAATAGGCCTAGCTTGACTATTCTTCAAAAAGAAATACTGGGCTACCTATTTTCCCAAAGAACTGGTGCATGAGCATTTAGATTTATTTATTTATTTACTTATTTATGTTTAGGGGACCATGAGCATGTACCTGGGCCGGATTCATGTGAGAGCGTCCCTTCCAGTTAATTATGGGCTTCTCTATTGGGCCTTCATCAGTGGGCTGCATGTTATCAACAAGTGGAAAATGTGTTCCATACGAAAAATAGTATGAGCTACGTACGGTATGGGGCACTAAAGGACCGAACCGTGCAACGACTTCCAAAACATTGTGTTTGTCGTTCTAACAACACATTTATATTCAACCAACAGACGAAATATACTACTGACTGTACATTGAAAACAGCAGCAGCAGCAACCAAGGTTGGGGGTGCAACAGAAGCAGTAAGAAGGCCAGAAGAGTGAAGACACAGCTCTCTCTTCCAAACCAAACATCAGCCATCATTACAAAAGGGCTACCAAAAAAGAACAAGTGTATGCATCAAACTAAATAAAGATCCTACTACACCAAGTGTACGCATCTAACTAACTGGCTCAGTTAGACGTTACTATTTATTAAGCTGTGGAGATTGGCTGACGGCTTGAACCAGATGGGTGCCTGACGGGGGAAACTCAGCCAGCAGGTCGAAGTCTGATACTTGCGACCCTCTCTCCTACTTTGGGCTGCAGAGCGTGGCGGCACATATCAGGGTATGGTGCATGCAGAGACGCATGGTACGCTGTGTACACACAGTTTTGCCTGATGAACGAAACCGCGCTGCCATCATGATCCTTGCCGTTGGTTATCTCCTGGTTAATCGGATAATCCAGTCCGACAAATAGAGAGCGTGTACCAAGGCTACTTACCAACCTCCAGTCAAAAATTCCCGAAGGCCCAGAGAAGCTGGGATCCTACTCAAAGACCTTGCAGTGACTGTGATTGTATTCCGCGAAACAACACGTCCGGTACGTGCGAACGATCATCAATCTTTCGCCGTCGTCTGATCGAGCCAGGAACCACCTGCAACTGCCATGCTGCTTTTCTTTGAAAGGTTCTGGGATTAGGAAGGGTAGGGACACCAGGCGGCCTACAACATCATATCAAGTTGGAGTCAAATAAAAAAGGGCTCTTGGTTTAGTCAATCTTAAGAACAACATGTTATGAGCATGAATATTTTTTCAATAAATGTTGACAGTAATATAAGCAAGCCATCATGATATCATAGGAAAGTAACATACTGCTGTAACAGCCGTTTGTAGCGATGACTGGAGTAGGCCAGCAATACGTCCAGCCATAGAAGGAGTTGACAGCGTAAATGAAGCCCTTGTGTTCAATGGCATTAGAGAACCATGGAGGATGTATGATCCTGCGATGGACGTGCAGATTTATCCACTTACCGTAGTGACCTGTCAGATAGGCGAGATCGCGGTTGAAGAACGCAATTAGCCTGAAATCTTTATAATTCCCAGATCTTGTGGGCACTTGGCAGATTACAACCTTGAGCAAATCAAACTTGGTATCATGTTGGCTACTGTAAGATTCCGAGTATTTTGGGCCGCGGTGCCAAAGCAGTGCAGTGTTAATCGAAGGAAGGGGGATCAATCGCCGGGTGTAGACCTCCACGAGCATCCAGCTGCCACGACCATCGACGAGCACCATCCAAGACGTGTTCATGCCGACCCAGTACATACCGTTAATGTAGCTGAGGCTGATGGGGATTGGATCGCAGTGAAGGGGGTTGATGCTCGCCACCCTACGATCGCTATGCTACGTGACACGCCATTTCTGAAGATCAGGAGGCATCAGCAAGCAAGGAGCTGGCTTAAAAAGCTCCGGCCTGAGGGCTTTGAGTAAACGGTACAGCCCCGATGAGCATGCGGCGAGTGGCATGGTACTGAGATTGTCCACACGCGAAACAATGAGCTTGATTACCTCTGTGGGGAGCGAATTCCAGCCACTCTTTTGGCGGACGATGCTCGGTTCTGCCATTGTTAGTGCTTGGGTTTCGGACGAGGGGGGAGGCGCCTTAGCGGGGATGGAAGCTTGGACGAGATTATGTGTGGACATAGATGGAGAAGCGAATATGTGCTGCGGGAGATGGACATGTGATGATGACTACAGCATGCCGCTTGACTTACGAGACACGTACCAGCAGCGTAGGGTCATATCGATGCCAGACAACTTGCTTGAGTGATCACAGTACTGGTACCCCATACAGTACCTACTATAGTACTATGCCCTAGCTTGCTAGAGTAGAGTAGTAGAGTAGGACTAGCTCTACTACTAGCACCGGAGGAGTAGTATATTCTAATCTAAAATAGTGACGAACTTCGATGCCCGATCGTGGAACGACTACGAACCGTGCTCAAAGACCGTGTCTACATGGTGTTTGGACTTATATGCAAAAAAATAGCAAGATTCCCGTGCATTGCACGGCACACCATCATCACCAACTCGGTTTTTTCTCTACTCCTACTCCTATAAAAGACTCAGTTGGTGATGATGGAGGCGAGGAGGCGTGTTCAGCCGGGCGTGCAGCGACGGTGCAACACTATTCGATTTTTTATAAAAGAAAGTACTTGTAGAGCTAGAGACTGGTGCAACGTCCCCTACAGCCACTCCCGTTTCATGGACGTCCTGGTCGATACCTCCAAGGAGCCCTTCGTCCACTGCTATGAGTGCCCGATGCCGTTTTGTGGCTCGCCGGCGGACATGGTGCATCACCTCACGGATGCGTGCAGCGGTCATTGCTAGCCCTTGGCGGAGAACATCAAGTACGACACGTGCTACCGTATCACCATGCCGGAGTCGCTGGAGGATCACCGCCGCCTGCTAGTCTCAGAGGAGGATGGTAGTGTCTTCCTCTTGATCGTAAGCACCGGCGAGGCCCGCGCAGGCTGCCGCCCTGTCTTTGTAGCGTGCGTCAGGGGCGTCGCCGCTGACGCTGACACTGACACGAGGCAGATGTACGGGTGCAAGGTCAATGTTACTAACCCTCCGGGTCACGTGGGCGGCAAAACCGGCCTCATCGGACAGACTTGGAATCTAAGGAGCTGGGACTATCTCGCCAATGTGGACTTGGAAAACCCATGGCATCCGTTCTATCCTTTACCCGCCGACTCGGTGCACGGGGACTCCAAGGAGGTTCACCTGGACATACGCATTATCAAGTGCACTTAGAAAACATGTAGTGTGTGTGTGGGCGCTTATGGCCCGTGTCTTTGCCGCTTTTGATTCTGTAAGGTTGTCGTTAAACTTGAGTGGCTTTCGCCGCAGTCCTTCCTTTGAACTGCTCCTCTCAGTGACCTGATGTATGACACTTTGGGTTTCATTTGATAATGGAACCAGGGAGGAGCCTCCCTGTTCTTTTAAAAAAATACACATTATCAAGTTAAATGTTGATCATTAGTCTTCGCTCAATGTAATCCGATGTCTAAGCATGTGGAGACTTCCATGCAGGATCTTGCTCTATTGGAGTATCGCGCATGAATAAAAGTGTATCCGTTTATGGTTTAGTCTAGAATCTTCCATGTATGAATTTTTACTACAGTACTGGTGAAAGACTTACGATGAACCATTTCTTACATCTCCTCTTCCCCCTTGCAAGTCATCCTGATTTAATCCCTCCGTCTAGGTGTATAAGGGCATGGTTAATATTACTTAATAGTATAGCCAACTGTTGACTATAAGAAAGTGCCATGTCATCTGTAGCCAACATGTATAACACTCGATACTCAAAAACTAATTCTTAAAGATCATTTCTTGCAAAGCACAATAAGTGTTATTTCTTCACAAGTTTTGGATGCATGTTGAATAGTTGAACACTTTTGTTTGCAAAAGATACCTTTTTATCTATTTCACCCGGATGTTTGTGAGCTCTAGAGATGAGATAATATCCGACGTAACCTATCGATACCTGTTACACATGAGATGACCCCCACACCCTTTGTTAAAATAAACAACTCCCCGATCAATGCATTTCACTCTTCGGTGCAACGCACGGGCACCTTACTACTATAGATTAGTACGACCAAAAATTGAACTAACATTATATATAGTACGATAAATACTGATGCACGTCACCTAAAATTATATCATTCAAAACTATGTTCAAATACGAATCCAACGATATAGTTTTTGTTGACATGCACTAACATTTTGTGAGTTAAATCTTCAGTCAAATTCAATGGGGGGCTAATAAACCACGACAATGTAGTACAAGTGTAGAGGGTGGCGCCGCACGGGAGTCTCGCCTCTCACCCCTCTCGTGGCTCGACAGTAAAGCCATCATATCACAAAACCCATCCACTCCCAGTAATAAATGGCCTGGTAAAATAAACGGACAAGCAACCATCACATCCCTACGTCTTTTTTGCATTCCATCTCTCTGCATTTACTTTCTCCGGTTTATCTCCCGCGTTCGATCCCTAGCTACTACTCCTATGGCCAGTTCTTTTGGCGGCTTCCCCAGCTTTTCCCACAAAACTAGTCACAGTGGAGAGTAACAAAAAGGCGCCTCACTCATTTATTTGGGCTTCTAAACTACTACTCCGTCCTGGTTTATTCCTCACCATTGTAATTTGTGCTAAATTTTGACCAAAGATTTAACGGATAAAATGTTACTCAAAACACTTAGGCGCGGTGCATCTAGGTGTGTAAGTCATCTTACGAAAACCAAATAATCCGAAAACACTTAGGCGCGGTGCATTAACTTCTACCTCGTTTCTGGTTTCTTGACATATCAGCCAATAAGAGATAAAGAGTGTGCATGCTTTTAATGACTTGAGATATCAAACACGACATGCAGTGGTTAGTTCATTGCATGCAATACTATTAATTAGCAAATAAACATTAATGTTTCTCGTTTTCTCCTCCTCCTTGGTCACGGTGCACAGAGAAATAACCACAGAGAAGGAAGCTAAAAGTAAACAATCAAACGAGCATTTTTGCATTTGTTTTGCATTGAATCGTTTCACAAGCTTGGCTAGTGTTGTTTTTCCACTTTTACAAAAACCGCATCGTAATGTTCAAACGTGCATTTGCACGTACATAAGTAATAGTAGTACTCCCTCCGTCTAGGTGTACAAGTCTTCCCTCCTTCTTGGTCACCGTGCACAACCAAAGATGACTTATTGACCTGGACGGAGGGAGTAGCACAGTCTGCAAGCATATATCGAGAGAGACGTGTAGTCCGATAGTATATAGTAAAGTTTGTGCTATATGTACGTACTTGCAAAATGCGTAATAATACACAACGTTTCCAAACTTTCCCTTTTACATACTTAATTAAGGACGCTAAAAATTCCTGAACATTCAGGATTTATCATTTGCGTCCAAAACTAATGAGATCGCCTTACGAAACAAAAATTATACTCCTCCTAAAAGCCACGGCGCTCGCAGGAGCGCTTGCGGCGTGCCACGAGTGCCCTGGTGCGCGGCCGTTTCCCAGCGCGCCGACACAACGCCTCTTCCTCAGCCTTGCAACTCGCGAGGTGATGATTGGCGGCTTGCCGGCGGGCGAGCGTGATCTCACCGGTGTGGTGATCCGGCACCAACAGGTACTCCTCCTGGCTGGAAGCGTTGTGACGCCCAGATAATTAGGCTACAGTAATTCCACGTTAATGATGCCACGTCACCTCGGTTACTGTTGTGAAGCTCGCGTTAGTTCAAAGCCGATTTGAATTCCAATTTAAAATAAAGGCAAACAACAAAAGTTTTCAAATATTAAAACTAAAATGTTCTGGATGTGACACATAATCCCTAGGTAATGTTGGTGGAGAAACCACATTTTTATTAAATAATTCAATGCACTAATGTAATTAAAACAGTAGCTAAAACACTTAATTAAAAGCCTTTTATAAATTATAAAATATTTAAACATTTTATTTAGGGGCCAAACTTTTAAGGCAGTGGGTTATTTAGAGACATTAATTTAGGAACTATTGTCCTATTTTACAAAACTAAAGAAACTAAAAGTAAATAAAACAAAATAAAATAGAAAAGGAAAAAGAAGAAACCCCCCCTTCCCCCCTGGGCCGAAAGGCCCAGCTAGCCAGCAGCCAGCCACCCAACCGGCCCAGCTCCCCGCACCGCACCCTCTCCCTGTTCCTCGGTTCCGCGCCGCTACAGGGCGCGGTCGCCACCAGACCCCCTCGTCGGCGCCGCAAGGAGATAAGATCGCCAGCGCCCCCGCCTCCTCGATCAAGCCTTCCACTCGCCCCCACGCTCGCCCTCGGCCCCCGCGCCTCTCCCACTCTCTTCAGATCCACTCGCCGCTCCTCGCCCTCCGCCATGGCCGAGCGCCTTCCTCGTTGCTGCTCGCAGTAGACGCGACCGCCGTCGCCCGTTCACCTCGCCAACATGTCCGTCGTCCCCGCCGTCGTCCTCCTCGTCGACCGGTGGCCACAGCTGGAGCTCGGAGGCACTGCTACAACGGTTCCATTCTTCCCCATCTTCGGTCGTCGCCGTTCTTCACCAACTCCGGCGACACCCTCTGTAGGTACTAAGCCACCAAAGGCCACCGTGTGTGTCGCTCGGTGAGCTCCTTCGCCTCCTACTCCTCCTCGTTAAGCCCCTTGCGCACCATAGCTACCTCGTGCCGTTGCCATGAGCCCGTCGCCGCAGATCGCCTCGCTGCCGTGGCCATGCTCTCCGTCGTGCTCGCCTGAGCGCGACATCGTGCTCCTGATGCTCACAGGAGCCCAACGCGCACGCGCACACTCCCTCCCGTGCCTCCTAGCGTGTTTCCCATAGGGGACCCAACTGGGCCGCCGCCTGCGCGCGTCGCCGGCGCCCTTCCGGTGACCAAATGGTCACGGGGCCGAGTCCTTTGTGCTCAGCGCGTCGTGCAGCTCCACCCTAGCCTTCCCGTTAGCCCCGAAGCGCGCTGCATTGCCGTCTTCGTCTCACGCTCAAACCACCTCGCTGTCGTCGAGCCTGTAGCGCTCGATTCCGGCCACCACTGCCCGTATAACCACCACCAACCAACGCGTCGTCGTCTTGCCGTTCTAACGCGCCCGGCCGCGCTCGATTTGGTGCCCCATAGGCGAAATCCGATGCTCGCCGGTGTTCGGCTGCTGAGCGTGAGCTCGCCGCAGCTACTCCTGCGGCTCCGCTGAGCTGGCACATCGGGGCCCACCCCTGGGTCACTGCTTGTGGGCCTGGGGGACCCAACAGGCCACGTTGACCGAAGTCAACTACGCTGACGTGGCAGCTACTGCCACTGACATGCGGGCCCCATCCCATAAAACAAATAAGAGCAAATAGATAAACTGCTAATTAATTAAATTAATTATTTAAAACCTAAGCACTCACTGACAGGATGGGCCCACGCCCCTAATTAACCCAATTACTTTGTCTAAACCCCCCTGTTAGTACCCTGTCAATGATATGTAGGTCCCAATTGACCCACCTGTCTGCTTTGACTGGTCAACCGACCAGTTGACCTGCTGACATCACTCTGATGTCATGCTTGCGTCATCAAACACTGTTCTAGATAATGTTGGCTTTAGATAAATAATTAAAATCAGAAAATGATTTAAATCTTTAGAAAATCATATCTTTTAATCCGTATCTCGGATGAAAATACTTTCTACATGAAAGTTGCTCAGAACGACGAGACGAATCCGGATACGCAGCCCGTTCGTCCGCCACACATACCTAACCTATCGGACTCAAAACTTTCCCCCTTCGGTTCATCTGTCCGAAAATGTAAAACACCGGGAATACTTTCCCGGATGTTTTCCCCCTTCATCGGTATCACCTACTATCGCGATTGGGCACACCTAGCATCGTTACTTGTCATGCCATGCATCGATATGCATCTGTTTGCATTGTATTCATTGTTTCTTCCCCCTCTTCTCTCCGGTAGACTACGAGACCGACGCTGCTGCTGCCCAGTTCGACTACGGAGTTGACGACCCCTCCTTCTTGCCAGAGCAACCAGGCAAGCCCCCCCCCTTGAGCACCAGATATCGCCTATTCTTCTCTATACTGCTTGCATTAGAGTAGTGTAGCATGTTACTGTTCGGTTACTCCTATTCTGTTGCATAGCCTGTCATTGTTGCTAGAGTCATTGATACCTTACCCGCAATCCTAAATGCTTAGTATAGGATGCTAGTTTATCATCATTGGCCCTACATTCTTGTCAGTCTGCCTTGCTATACTATTGGGCCGTGATCACTTGGGAGGTGATCATGGGTATATACTATTCATATATACATATTATACAGATGGTGACTAAAGTCGGGTCAGCTCGTTGAGTACCTGCAAGTGATTCCGATGTGGGGGCTGAAAGGACAGGTGGCTCCATCCCGATAGAGGTGGGCCTGGGTTCCTGACGGCCCCCGATTGTTCCTTTGCGGCGGAGCGGCAGGGCAGGTTGAGACCACCTAGGAGAGAGGTGGGCCTGGCCCTGGTCATTGTCCGTGGTTACTTCATAATAACACGCTTAACGAGATCTTGGTATTTGATCTGAGTCTGGCCACTGGCCTATATGCACTAACCAACTACGCGGGAAAGATATGGGCACTCGACGTGGTATCAGCCGAAGCCTTCTTGACGTCAGCGACGGAGCGGCGCGCGCCGGATTGGACTGGAACGCCTACTCTTGTATAAGGAAGGCTAGGTCTGCTTCCGGCCGCCCTTGCAACGTGCAGGTGTGCAATGGGCGATGGGCCCAGACCCCTGCACGCATAGGATTTAGACTGGCGTGTTGACCTCTCTGTTGTGCCTAGGTGGGGCTGCGACGTGTTGATCTTCCGAGGCTGGGCATGACCCAGGAAAGTGTGTCCGGCCAAATGGGATCGAGCGTGTTGGGTTATGTGGTGCACCCCTGCAGGGAAGTTTTTCTATTTGAATAGCCGTGTCCCTCGGTAAAAGGACGACCCGGAGTTGTACCTTGACCTTATGACAACAAGAACCGGATACTTCATAAAACACACCCTTCCAAGTTCCTCAGACAACCCGGTGATTGCTTTTCCACGGGGCGACGAGGGGAGGATCGCCGGGTAGGCTTATGCTATGCGATGCTACTTGGAGGACTTCAATCTACTCTCTTCTACATGCTGCAAGACGGAGGCTGCCAGAAGCGTAGTCTTCGACAGGTTAGCTATCCCCCTCTTATTCTGGCATTCTGCAGTTCAGTCCACCGATATGGCCCTTTTACGCATATACTCATGCATATGTACTGTAGCTCCTTGCTTGCGAGTACTTTGGATGAGTACTCACGGTTGCTTTTCTCCCTCTTTCCCCCTTTCCCTTCTACCTAGTTCTCGCAACCAGATGCTGGAGCCCTGGAGCCAGACGCCACCATCGACGACGACTCCTACTACACCGGAGGTGCCTACTACTACGTGCAGCCCGCTGACGACGACCATGAGTAGTTTAGGAGGATCCCAGGGAGGAGGCCTGCGCCTCTTTCGATCTGTATCCCAGTTTGTGCTAGCCTTCTTATGGCACTTGTTTAACTTATGTCTGTACTCAGATATTGTTGCTTCCGCTGACTCGTTTATGTACGAGCACTTGTATTCGAGCCCTCGAGGCCCCTGGCTTGTAATATGATGCTTGTATGACTTATTTTACTTTTAGAGTTGTGTTGTGATATCTTCTTGTGAGTCCCTGATCTTGATCGTACACATTTGCATGCATGATTAGTGTACGATTGAATCGGGGGCGTCACAAGTTGGTATCAGAGCCGACTGCCTATAGGAATCCCCTTTCCACCTCCTTGGCCGAAGTTGAGTCTAGTCATTGCAAAACTTTTACTAACATGGCTGTGCGGCCCATGGGCCCACGTCGCCATTGGGTAACATTAGGATCTTTTATTCCTCGTCTATACTCTGGGACTCTGAGCTCTCTTCTATTCGGGTTAAATGATTTTGCTAAAAACAAAACTAACTTTAGGTTCTCAAAAATACTTTCTCCCGGAGAGCCCCTCATTTCAGATGATCGCCTACTGCGCTAGAAGATTCCGAAGTTACTCTACGATGTTCTCTCGAGTCTTTGTGCCATCGCATTTGCAATTTCCTTCCGCGATCAACCCCTATGAAAACTGCATACACTTGCCATTCATACAATCATTCCCCGCCGATCTTGTTATTACAAGATACCCCCGAGATTCTCTCTATAGTTTTGAGAATACTTTGTGCCTACTGCCCTACAGTTCTTTGCCACCTGAATACCCCTACGGATAATTTCTCGCACTTATCGAGTATCCATTCTTTCCCAGTTGATTCATGTATTTCACAACTGTCTTCGAAATACCATTCGATCTTCCGAAAATCCTGAGCAACCTATTTCTCTTGAAATTCTTGCTTGCTTGCATTATGATTAATCCCATAAGTCTCGTAATCTTATTGGCATCCCTTGTCATTATCATTTTGAGTCTGTTGATTCAATATGTTGTGAACGCTCGCAATCCGAAGTCAGATTCTAGAATTCATCCTTCTGACCCAGACGTCTTTTGGATATGAGCTGGTTCTTGACCAATCAATGCCTTGATCGGTTGTGCTTCTAAGTCTATTGAACTTATTCATTTTCGATCAGAACATTTGCTTTTGATCCCTTGATTTGGAAATCATAAATTCCTTTGCAATTGAGCCTTGAATTAGTCCATTGTTTCTATACCCCAATGCCTTTGCATTGTTTCTTCTTCTGATTGTGTGTCGATGCTCACATCAGCTCCGCTATGGACCGTCGGATCCTTTGTTGTAATATCATCCGACAGTGTCCTTCGTATACAAAAACCTCGAGAAGATCTTTCCTTGATACATAATGCATTCGGTAAATTGTATCCTCTCCTTTTGTCACCCATGCTCTACTATCGAGCTTGTGTTAATTACTATTGAAGTTTGTGGTATATGTTCCTAAGATGCCCTGATGGGTTGAACCTACGCATTCCCTAATCCATTTGAACCCGAAAGATTTCACGGGTCATACTTATCTGGTATTGCACCAGGTAAAACTTTCAAGAACTAATGTCATTTTTGAAATACGAGAGGTGAATGGAAGGTTATGCATTGACGAAGTGGGAGTCGACCTTGAACCTTTGTGTTCATGCCCATGGACACGGTGTAGATCCTATCACGGAAGCTTCTTGCAATAATAACTATTTCCTTGAAAATATCATCTGGATATGTGAATTGATCCTTTGCAATCGTGATTCCGACCATAATTTCTTCCTTTGATTCCATTTCTCAAACAAGTAAAAGTGCTTGACTTCTATAGATCAATACACCTCACATCATCCTTTAATTTGATATGCGTTCGAGTATTATCTCCCTGGTATCTCGAGGATATCATGCCATTGCACTACATCTTACGAATTTGTGCCGGAGTATTAGCTTTCCATATCATAGTCACTCCATGAGTTTTCGGTTGTAGTCAACTGAGAACACTGAATAGTGAATCGAGTCCGCACTGCGATTCGACAACTCTTATTAATATTCATTGCTTACGAGTTTAATACTCCACCATGTGATTCCTAGCCTTATCGGCTACATCATTATCGTGCTAAATTTAATTGTGCTATCTGGTTCTTCCCGAAGCACAAATTTTGACGGTGAGCTAATCTTACGTCGATCTTCCTTGTCATATCATTTCTCCTTGAACAACAAAATTGATTTCGAGTTTGTGTCGTACCCTTGGTTCCAATAACCTTTCGCTTCATCATTCCATCAACTTGATGTCATCACCGATCGATTACATATTCATGAGATCTCTCGAAAAATGTGTCGTGATCATTATCAGCATTCTGAGCTCTTCCAAGATATCTATCGAATTCTTAATGAGAAATACCCTCCTTTCCCTCGATGATTTTTATTATCATCGGCGACACCCTTGACTTCATTCCATCGTGAACTTGTCCACATTATGAATGCAAATTGCTCTCCAGCTAGTGTTGTGTTCTGCCTTGAACTATTACTGTCTATTATGTCGAGAATGTTGTGGGAATTGATCCACCTCTTAGAAATTCTCGGTATGATGATACTTCTCACCATCACCATTCTTCCCTTGGTCATCGTGTTGTTTTTAACCGGGATACCAATATATTGATGTTGTTTGAGTTATGTACTTCTAGCAACCCTATTGCTTTGAAGTTAACGATCGACAATTCGTTCTTAGGCTGTTGGTTATTGAATCGTCACTCTAACATTGATCTTGTTGCCTAAGGTCATATTTCGGGTACACCTTTCAACTAATGATTGATGGTGTATGTTTTACTCGAGCATACAACATTATATCATTTGAGTTGACACGTGTCATCTTCTTGTTCACATTATTGCGGAAATCCATCTGTTTGGAATTCTCGATGAATTGTCTCTGAGCCCATCAGTCACCTCCTCATCCCATCCTTGGTTTAATAATGAACTATTATTTCAGGAAGCCGCTACCCTAGTTCATTTCCCGAGAATTTTACAATGTCATCTCGTCAATTTGTATTACACCTGTTCCTCTCAGCCATCCTGAGTCTGATGTATTTTGACACCGATCATATCTGAATCTTGGTCAGATATGATGGATGGAACATTTTCCAAGAGTCAGAACATTGGTCTTTATATGACCCGGTAAGGTGATGTCATGCCTAGCACACCTGGCCGGAGGACCAATTGTTATAGTTTCCATCTTAGCAAGGTTAAACATTCGTCTATGAGGAAATTGTGAGACTTATTTTATAAGTTGTTCCTGATGAATCCTTTGTATATCCAAGTCTGACCTTTGCTTGAAGACCATGTCAATACTATCTCGAAGCATGTCGGTGGTAATCTGATTTTCAATAAGAGCATTTGAAGCACAATGCTAAATTTCCTTATCAATTATCCAAACACCTTTGTATGGGTAATGTCATGAAACTTCTCTCCCCTTACCTAAAGGGTTTTCTACATTATATCCTGCCACAGATATCATGCTCTGCTTGTCCTTGGGGAGGATATATCCCTGAAATATGTGTTTAAACACATTTTTCTTTCCATTGTTCTGTTTAATCTGATGATCACCTTTTCCTTTCCATTCTTTTGTTTAACATTTCCTGAAATCTGACTTAACTGAGCAGAGGTAATTCCTTGCTTAGGTAAACATCTTGTTGTACCACTCTGGCTGTAAGGTCCTGTTACTATGGTTGATGACATTCCGGTAACCACCGATGGGTGATAACTTTGCCAATTGGTTCGCCTCGTTCAGCAAGCAGGGAAATTGCTCTCTTCGTTCCCCGTCCTTGGTACCGACATTGTTGCCGGCATAGCTAGCAAGCTATTCACTGACACGCCTCCCTGTCGCGGCTGTGCAAGTTGTCACCACCCTTCCTACTTTCAACCCACATGGTGGGCCCATAAACCACAGGTCCACTGGATCGAAACCTGACTCTTCTTTACAACCCGGATTCTAATGTATCATTTGCACCTGGTTCCGTATGTGATTCACGAGTTAAATGCCATACCAGTAATCATCCTGGAATGAAACACCATGTTATTCTCGTTGCTCAAACCCCCATTCCAGCTTCTGTCTAGTCATCGAATGATTGCCTAACCATTTGAAACTTTGGTACCATCGTATATTGCACTCAACGAACTCACTGAAATACAACTCGTGGGGTACCTTCTGTATTTCCCATTGAGTTCATCGTCAGATGTCTAGCTTTGTGGAGATGCGTTCTTCCGGAGATTTTCCCCTTGGTCGCGTTCGTAGGACGATGGAGATCCCGAAGGAAGGATGACGACCTAATCATGGTGACTTAAAGCAGAGAAATGAATACATCAACGAAGGGATCAACCTCTTCGAAAGGGAAGCCAAGGCCGAGAAGACTCGTTAGGTTTTTCTCTACCATCACCCCCCTTACTCCACCGCTTAAATCTCGGGACGAGATTTCTTGTAGTGGAGGAGAATTGTGACGCTCGGATAATTAGGCTACAGTAATTCCACGTTAATGATGCCACGTCACCTCGGTTACTGTTGAGAAACTCGCGTTAGTTCAAAGCCGATTTGAATTCCAATTTAAAATAAAGGCAAACAACAAAAGTTTTCAAATATTAAAACTAAAATGTTCTGGATGTGACACATAATCCCTAGGTAATGTTGGTGGAGAAACCACATTTTTATTAAATAATTCAATGCACTAATGTAATTAAAATAGTAGCTAAAACATTTAATTAAATGCCTTTTATAAATTAGAAAATATTTAAACATTTTATTTAGGGGCCAAACTTTTAAGGCAGTGGGTTATTTAGAGACATTAATTAGGAACTATTGTCCTATTTTACAAAACTAAAGAAACTAAAAGTAAAATAAAACAGAATAAAATAGAAAAGGAAAAAGAAGAAACCCCCCTTCCCCCTGGGCCGAAAGGCCCAGCTAGCCAGCAGCCAGCCACCCAACCGGCCCAGCTCCCCGCACCGCACCCTCTCCCTGTTCCTCGGTTCCGCGCCGCTACAGGGCGCGGTCGCCACCGGACCCCCTCGCCGGCGCCGCAAGGAGATAAGATCGCCAGCGCCCCCGCCTCCTCGATCCCGCCTCCCACTCGCCCCCACGCTCGCCCTCGGCCCCCGCGCCTCTCCCACTCCCCTCGGATCCACTCGCCGCTCGTCGCCCTCCGCCATGGCCGAGCGCCTTCCTCGTCGCCGCTTGCAGTAGACGCGACCGCCATCGCCCGTTCACCTCGCCAACGTGTCCGTCGTCCCCGCCTTCGTCCTCCTCGTCGACCGGTGGCCGCAGTTGGAGCTCGGAGGCACTGCTGCAACGGTTCCCTTCTTCCCCATCTCCGGTCGTCGCCATTCTTCACCAACTCTAGCGACGCCCTCTGCAGCTACTAAGCCACCAAAGGCCACCGTGTGTGCCGCTCGGTGAGCTCCTCCGCCTCCTACTCCTCCTCGTTAAGCCCCTTGCGCACCGTAGCTACCTCGTGCCATTGCCGTGAGCCTGTCGCCGCGGATCGCCTCGCTGCCGTGGCCATGCTTTCTGTCGTGCTCGCCTGAGCACGGCATCGTGCTCCTGATGCTCACAGGAGCCCAACGCGCACGCGCACACTCCCTCCCGTGCCTCCTAGCGTGTTTCCTGTCGGGGACCCGACTGTGCCGCCGCCTGCGCGCATCGCCGGCGCCCTTCCGGTGACCAAATGGTCACGGGGCCGAGTCCTTTGTGCTCAGCAAGTCGTGCAGCTCCACCCTAGCCTTCCCGTTAGCCCCGAAGCGCGCTGCGTCGCCGTCTTCGTCTCACGCCCGAACCACCTCGCTGCCGTCGAGCCTGTAGCACTCGATTCCGGCCACCACTACCCGCGTAACCACCACCAACCAACAAGTCGTCGTCTTGCCGTTCTAACGCGCCCGGACACGCTCGATTTGGTGCCCCATAGGCGAAATCCGATGCTGGTGTTCGGCCATTGAGCGCGAGCTCGCCGGAGCTACTCCGGCGGATCCGTTGAGGTGGCACACCGGGGCCCACCCCTGGGTCACTGCTTGTGGGCCTGGGGACCCAACAGGCCACGTTGACCGAAGTCAACTACGCTGACGTGGCAGCTACTGCCACTGACATGCGGGCCCCATCCCATAAAACAAAAAAGAGCAAATAGATAAACTGCTAATTAATTAAATTAATTATTTAAAACCTAAGCACTCACTGACAGGATGGGCCCACGCCCCTAATTAACCCAATTACTTAGTCTAAACCCCCCTGTTAGTACCCTGTCAATGACATGTGGGTCCCAATGGACCCACCTGTCTGGTTTGACTGGTCAACCGACCAGTTGACCTGCTGACATCACTCTGATGTCATGCTTGCGTCATCAAACACTATTCTGGATAATGTTGGCTTTAGATAAATAATTAAAATTGGAAAATGATTTAAATCTTTATAAAATCATATCTTTTAATCCGTATCTCGGATGAAAATACTTTCTACATGAAAGTTGCTCAGAACGACGAGACAAATCAGGAAACGCAGCCCGTTCGTCCGCCACACATCCCTAACCTATCGGACTCGCAACATTCCCCCTCCGGTTCATTTGGCCGAAAACGTAAAACACCGGGAATACTTTCCCGGATGTTTCCCCCCTTCGTCGGTATCACCTACTATCGCGATTGGGCACACCTAGCATCGTTACTTGTCATGTCATGCATCGATATGCATCTATTTGCATTGTATTCATTGTTTCTTCCCCCTCTTCTTTCCGGTAGACTACGAGACCGACACTGCTGCTGCCTAGTTCGACTACGGAGTTGACGACCCCTGCTTCTTGCCAGAGCAACCAAGCAAGCCCCCCCCTTGATCACCAGATATCGCCTATTCTTCTCTATACTTCTTGCATTAGAGTAGTGTAGCATGTTACTGTTCGGTTAATCCTATTCTGTTGCATAGCATGTCATTGTTGCTACAGTCATTGATACCTTACTCGCAATCCTAAATGCTTAGTATAGGATGCTAGTTTATCATCACTGGCCCTACATTCTTGTCAGTCTGCCTTGCTATACTATTGGGCCGTGATCACATGGGAGGTGATCATGGGTATATACTATTCATATATACATATTATACAGATGGTGACAAAAGTCGGGTCAGCTCGTTGAGTACCCTCAAGTGATTCCGATGTGGGGGCTGAAAGGACAGGTGGCTCTATCCCGGTAGAGCTGGGCCTGGGTTCCTGACGGCCCCTGACTGTTCCTTTGTGGAGGAGCGGTAGGGCAGGTTGAGACCCCCTAGGAGAGAGGTGGGCCTGGCCCTGGTCAGCGTCCGTGGTTACTTCATAATAACACGCTTAACGAGATCTTGGTATTTGATCTGAGTCTGGCCACTGGCCTATACGCACTAACCAACTACGCGGGAAAGATATGGGCACTCGACGTCGTGGTATCAGCCGAGGCCTTCTTGACGTCAGCGACGGAGCGGCGCGCGCCGGATTGGATTGGAACGCCTACTCTTGTATAAGGGAGGCTAGGTCTGCTTCCGGCCGCCCTAGCAACGTGCAGGTGTGCAATGGGCGATGGGCCCAGACCCCTGCACGCATAGGATTTAGACCGGCGTGTTGACCTCTCTTTTGTGCCTAGGTGGGGCTGCGACGTGTTGATCTTCCGAGGCCAGGCATGACCTAGGAAAGTGTGTCCAGCCAAATGGGATCGAGCGTTTTGGGTTATGTGGTGCACCCCTGCAGGGAAGTTTATCTATTCGAATAGCCGTGTCCCTCGGTAAAAGGACGACCCTGAGTTGTACCTTGACCTTATGACAACTAGAACCGGATACTTAATAAAACACACCCTTCCAAGTTCCTCAGACAACCCGGTGATCGCTTTTCCACAGGGCGATGAGGGGAGGATCGCCAGGTAGGATTATGCTATGCGGTGCTACTTGGAGGACTTCAATCTACTCTCTTCTACATGCTACAAGACGGAGGCTGCCAAAAGCGTAGTCTTTGACAGGATTAGCTATCCCCCTCTTATTCTGGCATTCTACAGTTCAGTCCACCGTATTGCCCTTTTACACGTATACCCATGCATATGTAGTGTAGCTCCTTGCTTGCGAGTAATTTGGATGAGTACTCACGGTTGCTTTTCTCCCTCTTTCCCCCTTTCCCTTCTACCTGGTTCTCGCAACCAGATGCTGGAGCCCTGGAGCCAGACGCCACCGTAGACGACGACTCCTACTACACCGGAGGTGCCTACTACTACGTGCAGCCCGCTGACGACGACCAGGAGTAGTTTAGGAGGATCCCAGGCAGGAGGCCTGCGCCTCTTTCGATCTGTATCCCAGTTTGTGCTAGCCATCTTATGGCACTTGTTTAACTTATGTCTGTACTCAGATATTGTTGCTTCCGCTGACTCGTTTATGTATGAGCACTTGTATTCGAGCCCTCGAGGCCCCTGGCTTGTAATATGATGCTTGTATGACTTATTTTACTTTTAGAGTTGTGTTGTGATATCTTCCCGTGAGTCCCTGATCTTGATCGTACACAGTTGTGTGCATGATTAGTGTACGTTCGAATCGGGGGCGTCACAAGCGTGCACCCGGTCCATGTACCGCCAAGCGTAGATGAGGCGCTTGGGCCTGACTGCACTCAGGCCGTCGGCACGGGCGTCCTCCGCCACTCTCATGGCCCTCGCACGAGCCTTCTGCCAAAGAACCAATTGCTTGACTCTCTCGGACGTGACATAAATCTCCCAGAAAGCTTGTTGCACGGTGTGCTTCTCTTCCTCGGTCTTCTTCTCCGCCTCTATTTTGGCGCACTCTGCTGGAGGCAAAGCCTCCCACAAGGCGACATCCATTTATTTCCAAAGCTCCTCAAGGCTGGGGGGCTCGGCGGGCGGCGCGGCGTTCTCCTCGTAGAGGGGAGCCGACGCGTCCGCCGACGCGCGTGCCGGCGAGATTGAGAACGCCGACGCGTCCACCTCGATGCGTCGCGGCGAGGAGCGGAACACCGACGCGTCCACCTCGATGCGTCGCGGCGAGGAGCGGAACGCCGACGCGTCCTTCTCGACTAGTGGCGGCGAGGAACGGAATGGCGAGGCGTCGCGTTGTGGCGAGGAGCCGAACGCCGACGCGTCCTCCTCGACTAGTGGCGGCGAGGAACGAAATGGCGACGCGTCACGTAGCGGCGAGGAGCGGAACACCGACGCGTCCTCCTCGACTAGTGGCGGCGAGGAACGGAAAGGCGACGCGTGACCGTCCGCGCAGTGCAGCGAGGGTCTCCTAGGGCTTGGGAGGGGAGATGCCATGGTGGTCGACGTGAGAGGGAGGGGGAGAAGATAGCGATGAATGTGAACGTGAGGGGGAGGAGATAGTGATGTCGTGGGAGGCGCAGTATTTATAGCGAGCAATGGCACACCTACGTAAGATATGGACTAAGCTGCACTGACTTAACTGCAGGTCCAGTTGCGTCACTAACATGTGGGCCAGTACACTGCTGGGCAGGTATGTCAGTGACCCAATGCACCTGAAGTTAAGTAAAAGCTACATGGGCATATTTGTTGGAGTAAATTACGGGGGAGCGAAGGGGTGGAAATATTGCTGGTCACAACGGATTGGACGAGCGTGGGGGGAGGAGAGTCATGCATGTAGATTTTTTCACACGGGGTGGAGTGGTTGGACCGCCGGAAGGAGAAGGAGAGTTTGGCAGGCATATTGTTTCCACACATGGAGAGGAAAAGATTTGGAGACGAACGGGGTTCCTGCAGGTATGGGGAACGGTGCATAATAAGTCATGTTGCATGCCGGGCTAGGTATAGTCTCAAGTCATTAAAAACATACACGCCCCACACATGTTCATATTTCAAGGTGCACTAAGTTATTGCATGCGATGATTAAGGCTGGCCATCATGGTGGTATCTTAGCTGGTACACGGGAATAGCAACCATGCTGATGTGGCAAAGAATTAAAGAAGAGAGGGGGGTTAGACTAACTACTGTTCATGCATGCATTGCTAAACACATTTTTTTGTGAAGAACGACAGCATTAGTTGAGTACTTTTGCAGACTTCAAAAACTATTCCACCGCCTCTACTATTTTGCTAAGAGTAGGTGAAATTTTTGAGTCGAGCCCTTTAAACTAGAAGGAAGGTAGTGGTACTCTAATAGCTAGGTGTGTAAGTCATCTTGTGAAAACCAAATAATCCCAAAACACGTAGGCGCGGTGCATTAACTTCTACCACGTTTCTTGTTTCTTGACATATCAACAAATAAGAGATGAGGGTGTGCATGCTTTTAATGACCCGAGACTATCAAACATGACATGTAGTGGTTAGTTCATTGCATGCAATACTATTTAATTAGCAAATAAACATTAATGTCTCTCATTTTCCCCTCCTCCTTGGTCACGGTGCACAGCCTAAGATGACTTACTCACCTAGACGGAGGGAGTATCAACATTCACAATGTCAAATCAATATTTTTACACTCATTATAAAACGTAGTTCTTATACTCATTATAATCAGTATTGTAGATATTGATATTTTGAGTATAAATTTGGTCATGGGATTTCATTGATGCCTGTCAAAGCGTGGAGGAAGCGGAGCTTAGGGCTTGCATTGCCGGTCTCTACATATGTATTTCTCTTCATAATCCTGTAATTTTAGAGACTGGTTGCGCTTTTGTGGTAGCGTCTCTTGCATCGGGGGACTATGACAGGTCTGCTATGCGTGACCCGAAGATGAAAGCGTTGAGCATCTCGAAGTTGATCAACAATCTTCAATTGTCAAAGATTAGCCGTTCGGCCAATAAGGTGGCACACTTAATCGCTAAGTATAGCTTTGACAATAGATTAGATGGTATTCTTGTAAATAACGTACCGCCCTATGTGGTGAATATTGTATCGAATGAGTGTACTGGTGTGGCTGGTTAATTAATATAAGGTGGTGTTTAAAAAAGTATATATTTGGTCAAACACTTTGCAAACGGTTGACGGGAGTAAAAAGGACCAGAGGGAGTATCATGCATGCGGAGTAGGCAAAAAAATTCTCATTTTTAGCCGGTCGAAGTCTCAAAGGGCGCGACCGCGCGAGGGAGGCAAAGGTCATGGGAGGCGCGACGGTTGACGGAATTAAGTGAAGTTACATCCACGCGCCAACATGGCGTGCGAACAGGCAGAAGCTATACTGTCAGGCCTACGATATGGGTCTAGTAGACATGACATCTAGTGGGTCCCGCATAGTTCTCGATAACTCTTTGGGGGCTTGCAGCCGTTTATCCACCGGGCAAGCCAGCAACCCCACGCCGTTCGCACACCCTACTCGTCCCCATCTTCTACCTCACAACAGTTCGCTCCCAGTTGTCCCGTCCTTTCACATTAGTTCGCTCCCAGTTTTTGCAGGGTACAACAGTTCAACTTCTCCTAACCCTCCTCCAAAATCCATGGCCTCCCAAATCTCCATGGTCACTGCTGAGTACCAGGTTAGAGCCATCACCGGCAATCAGTTCGTCGTCTACACACGTGGATCCGAGACGGTGAAAGCATGGCTTGCTCGCTTCCTACGCATGTTCAACAGTTCAACGGATGAGTGGGTTGCTGGGCTAGATGTTGAGTACACCATAGTCCTGGGACGAGAGAAGGATCTAAAGGACGAAGAGAGGAAGAAGCCCGCCGTGATCCAGGTTTGCGTACATAACGTTTGCTTGGTCTACCACATATGCCATGCCGACATTGAGTGGCAGGATTTTAAGAACTTCCTCAAGGACAAAAGAGTGAAATTCGTTACTGTAGGCTTTAAGAACGACAAAGAAGTCCTGCGTCAGATAGGTCTCATTGTAGGCCAGCCCTTCGATCTCCAGAAGGCAAGACTGGTGTCCTCCTCTCAACCTTCAATGCTGACCCTGGCAACAGCCATGATTGATCCTTGGTACGCTAAACTGAAGAAACCTCAACACGAGTTTCAGCATGCATGGGAGTCGAAGACATTAGATGAAGATCACTTCCTGTATGCAGCAATGGATGCCTACCTTTGTTTAAATATCTACATTGGTTGGATGAAGAAGCAGAGCCCAGTGTCCGGTTCAAGCAAAGAAGCGTCAGCGAAGAGGAAGAGGAAGAGGGACGAGGACGAAGTCGAGGACATGGACTCGGACTCCGAGTAGGTGGCAGTGCCGTCACTCATGCTGGTTCTACTGCAGTGTCAAGCTGACTAGTTGCTTAGTTTATTTTCAAGGGTGTGTTGTGCTGAGGCCCCAGCAGAACTATGTTTATGTTCTTTCTCGTTATTTGAACTGTTTAGTACGTAGAGTAGTACTAGTACTATGTCTTACTACTGTTCTTCTTGCAGTTGGTACTACTGCTCATACCTTCGTGTTCCCACTGTACTTAATACGTTCGTACTAGTAGTATAATTTGGGTCAGTCGATTTGTGAAAGAAGTTCGACGGAGCGAAGGAAGAAGATGGCAGAAGAGGTGGAAGAAGCCCTTCTAGCCATCCATGTTGCATCAAACGGCTCACATGAGTTGACTGACCCAAATTGCTCCTTCAGATTGCAGGATCCACGTGGCATTCAAGGTCTCGAAGGTAGATTCTGCTTCCGCACCCGGTTTGTGGGCTCGACGCGCGCGCGACCGGCTTCGCCGCGACAGCCACCATGCGCGCCTCCTCCGCGCGGGCGGAGACGACAATGACACACTAGTTCCTCCTCGCCGGCGTGCTGGAGCACGCGCTCGTCCTCCTCTTCATACGCTGCGTGCATAGACGCGGCTCCACCAGCTTCTCGCGTGCTTGGCAGGGCGGCAGCATGGCGAGGAGGGACTGCAGACGATGTGAGCAGGCGAGCCTTCGGCTTCATGGCACAGGGATGGCGGCGACACGGTGGTGATGGGCGAGAAATTGTTGGCCGGAGCAGGCGGGCGCCGGCATGCGCAACAGCGGCGGCGGCATATTGATGAGTGCGCGTATGGGAGCTTACTTTAGTTTTATATGAGGTTGGTCAAGCTTAAAAGAAAACCGTACTAGTACACGTAAACATTAGAATTAGGCAGCGCTTTTGTTATTTATTTATTTTGAAGTTACTACCACAACCACGATACGGAATCCTGTGCAAGCGCGTGAACCGCGGCCGCGCGGTCGATCGAACGGTGCGTCACCGTGTCGCGCTCGAAGGACATCCACCGAACCTTTTTTGTGTGTGAAAACAATCCTCAAATATTACTCAACTTTTTTTTCCTGGGAAAGTTCTTGACGCTGCAATATTTCCATATATTTGAATTTAGCTCCAGTTTTTGTTTATTTGGATTTGGACGTTTTAGGTGCGCCCTAGTTTTTTAATACTTATTTTGTGTGTGTGACTGAGAGAGAACGTGTGTATGTGTCCATGTGTGTGTTGTGGTGGAAGGGCAATGTGGAGACGGTGTGCGTGTGATACAGACATAGAGAGGTGTGAATGTGCAAACGATCATGCATGAGTGAGACATAGACAGATGCCGATACGTTGTGTGTACATGAGAGAACGGTCTTCTAGTTTACTTGTGTGTGTGTGTGTGTGTGTGAGAGAGAGAGAGAGGAGCATCCGTAACACAACAACCATCTCTCTCGATTCGTCCGTCCCTCGCACGATCGCATGCAACATATGTATCAATGCGCACATTTTGACACCCTCACTCGGCCCCTGCCCACCTCAAGGCCCACACAATTCATCCCCATCCAAGGTTATATGGCGACCACTCTTGATTGTGCTTCTTTGCACCCCAACATGCACAACACCTCAATCTTCAAAGAGAGCAGATCGAAGACGGCGACCACACCGCGCTAGAGAATGCGGGGTCATTTGGAAGCAGGTTGATGTGACGACGGCTGACTGACTCCTCCCCCCACCCTCTCTCTCTCTCTTGCACAAAATTACCAATCCCTCTCTCCCCCACACAAAATTGTCAATACCTCAACCCATGAGATCCTTCCCCTCTCGTCCATGTTTTCCAGCTCTCTCATCAAATATGTTGTCTCTTCTTCTTCCACGTATACAAAATCACGTATATTACATGTCTCCATCTTTCTCACAGACCTAACTTCTTCCTCTCTCTTTCTCTTTCTCTCTCTCT
>NC_041385.1:777890911-777899647 GCF_002162155.2 Triticum dicoccoides
CCCTATCTGCTCCATCTTCAAAAGCTCTCTCTGCACGTTTCATTCACACAATGGGATATGTCAAAATGTTGCTTCTATAATGGCTGATGTAGAGTTTTGGTTGTTTTTGTTGCATCCTACAAAGTAATAACTATGAAATGCATTTAGATTCTCATTTGACTAGGATTATGTGAGTTTGAGCATGTTGTGAAGTACTATAGACCTTGTATACATCTTGGGATTCGACAATGATTGTAACTATTGAATTGTATAGACCATTACATTCGAAGTCAATAGCCTAATATATTTATTTCACAATTTCAACAAATGATTAGTTCACTACAAACTAAGAAAACAAATGTGTACTCCCTCCATTTTTATTTAAGTCCGTGTATTAGCATTGGTCAAAGTCAAGTTTTGTAAACTCTCAGAAAGCTTAGAACAAAAAATATTAACATATACAATAACAAATAAATACCATTAGATTCATTATTGAATGTACTTCCACATCATACATATTTGTTATGGTAAATGTTTATATTTTTATATAAACTTGGTCAAACTTTTGGAAGTTTGACTTCGGTCAAACCTAATATGCAGAGTTTACTACTACTACTCGCTAGTTGCTTAGCCGAATCACTCAACACGCCACACGGGGAGTCTAGTGTCACAAAATTTTGAGGTCGGTGGGAAAATCTCCCGCGACGCTTGGTAAGGGGTTGTTTTCGTAACTTTAGGTTCACCCTACCCAGCCAGCCCCACCCCGGCACCCAGAGTAGTACACCTGAATACTCCCCATTTTCTATCCCCACCGCAAAATAGACTTCTCCACGGCACCGCAGCCTTCATGCTCCTCCCCTTTACATCGGCGCACTCGTCCACCGCAGCGCCTCTGCCTCATCGACGACCTCGTACGCTGCACTGGATCCGGTCCACCGTCATCGTCGTAGACGGAGCCTCTTCCCCGGCATCGTCTTCCACGGTCTTGGATCTGCTTCCCGGAAGCCGACGCCAAGCGCAGAAGCACCACCGTCGTGGACAATGAACTGACTCCGGTTACAGACCATGACTCATAGAGGCTGCCGCGACCATCGTTCTCCTCCTCGATTGGTAATGTGTGTATTGAATCACTTAGCAGTACATGCGCAGTTCCAATTTTGTTCATACCTACCCTTCAATTTTCCTGGGTGCTATTGTTCCAATAAAAGTAATTGGTTATAGCCTCCATTGTCCAACAGAATATCAGCTTGTAATTGTGCGTCGCTCCTGTATCGCGCTGTGCTTGGCTAGGTTTTTCAATGCCCTCCCACCGCTCTGTGCCTTGCCACCACTCTATGCCTCGCCACCGCTCTCTCCCCGCTCTTTTTCGCTTCGCCGCCGCCGTGCCACCATGCCGCCGCGTCGCTAGGAAACTTGGGGATACCGCGGCGTCCGCGCGCGCCCCTCCGGCGGCTTCTCCGCCGAGATCCGGTTCCGCGGGATGCGCCTCGGCCTAGGCAATTTTGACACCGCCACCGAGGCCGCCCGCGCGTACGACGTGGCGGCGTGGCGCCTCTGGTGGCCTCATAGAACATTGAACTTCCCCAATGTGCCGACGCGGGAGCGGGCACAGGAGCTCGCGCGTCTACCGCGGCTTAGCACCGACGAGGATCGTCGCGACAACCGGAGGCGGGAGCACCGTCTCGGCATCGCCGAGATGGGCGAGGAAGCCATTGTGTTGTGGCACCAACACTTCCTGCGGTAACGTCATCAACGAGCGCGAGTTCTACACGCAAAGGAGGGCGGAGAGGGATAAGAGGAGGGCGGAGCGAGCCGCCTATCGCGAGGACAAGCGTAGGCGAAAAAAGCGGACGCTCAATTCAACATCAGGCTAGGAGCAGCGTCGCCCTGGGAATCCTACGACGATCGGTATCTTCACGCCTACAGTCAGACGTCGGAGGAGGACATCACCGAGGAGCAGTCGGACGACGAGGAGTATTTGAATTATCTGTTTTGTATCTATCTATGCTGAGAACTATCCCCTACTCTCTAGTATCTACTTCTCGATCTCAGCACTGTAAACTCTTTTTTAAAGTGCCGCGCGTTGCGATGGAGATGCTCTAACATGGCAGACGAGTGCTTTAATGTTGCCCACAAGATGCGCGAGTATTACTAGTAGTATTTTTCTTGCCATGTTGAGATTTTGAAACCACGAGTGTGAACATGCAGAGGAGCAATGAAGACCAAACACGGGATATTCGGGACATCTTCAAGGAGCGTGGCAAGTTAAAGAGGAGCTACACCGAACCTGTAATACGAGCTTTGGTAAGTAACACCCTTTCAATTACTTTCGTTTAGCCTCGTGTTCTTCGATGTGTATATGTTGTAGTTTCTGTTTCTCTTAAGCGTGGTGTTCTTCGATGTGTAATAAGAAGAGTCTTAATCGTCCTAATGCTTTCGTTTTTAACTTGATGTAGGAAGTGGGTGTTCTCACCGTGTAGTCTGTTTTTATATTTTTTTTCCTTTTGAATTCACTTCTCCAAGTTCTGTTTATCTGGCTTCTACTAAATGGATCTAGGTTTCTCTGAGTATTGATCTAAAAAGGAAGTAACTTCATTTCAGGATGCAGTTCCTGCAAGGAGGGAAGTATGGTAAACCTCGAGATCATGTTTCCAAAATGACGCTGGATTACACACAAGGTGCCAGTTCCCTAATGATGTTGGATTAGACACAAGGTGCAAATTCCCAGATGATGCTGGATTACACACAAGCCAGGTGGAGTCGTCAGCTGTTCGTGTCCTCGTGGCATTAGTAAAGGCTGAAAGAAAGCGTGCAGCAGCCCTTGAGAATGTAGCTGAGTTCCTGAAGAAGCAAAAAGAGCAATCAGATGCTCTCTTCACACAAGCCAAAGAAGAGATGGAAGAAGCCAGAAATAAGCTAGAAGAGGCAGAGCAGGCTAGGCGTCTCTTGCTATCTAAAACTGTTGTCAATACAAAATTTCCTTCATAATAGCTAGGTTCAAATGTTTATCCAATCAGCATGCCTGTTGTGATGTCTGTGCATCTACTGATGTGGCACAAAATGTTTTTTTGGGTCATGTAATAACAGCAATTACTTTCCAAACAATAACAGACGAATCATTGGACATGGTATAGTTCACGCGCAAGCCCGACATTCCAAGTCCAACTTCCACATCAAACTCATGTTCATAGATATCTGCACATTCATACATAATGTCCACAACCATGATTCACTTCAAAGGCAAAAAAATGTGAGGAGAGTTGTAAATAAAGAAAAACCTCTACTAGTTCCTGCTACCAGTGCGAGCACAACAAGTCAAGACCATGCGTAAATTAATTATATTTTAGTCATTTTTTGTGTTCTAAAATGCCTGCCGGCTCGCGGAAGGACGTGTTGCCGGCACACGCGCGGATTCAACGAAGGCAGGCGGGGCAGTCTTAAGCTGGTTGCACACGGCGAGGAGGCATGCTCAGCCGGGCCTGCAGCGAGTGCGGCCCTCTTGGCCGGCGCGCCGGTTCAATGCCTGCGCTACGAGAGATCGTGTCCGTGTCAGAGAAATCACTCCCTCCAGTCCTTCTTTGTTTGGGAATAACAAAATCTCGTTTTCCATTCACATTTTACAAGTAAAATTCATGGACAAACTTTGACCCAAAGTACGATGGGGACTAGTAAACCAGAATGGAGGTAGTAGTTTTGTTTAATCAAAGAAGGGTTTCCCCTTCCGATTACTGAAAACCAGCATCTAAATCTAAACCATAGTATTTGCCCTAGAACTACCAGGTCCAACATCTCGTGACATAAACCCATACAACCATACGCCAAGGAGGTACGTAGTACTATGAATTCCATTTTCGCTCCATACCAATCGTTCTAAAAACTATTTACTACTTATAATGTGCCATTTAAAATCGGAAGTTACTCTTAACCCTGCTAAAAAAACGATATTTTAAACGTGGCTACTCAGTCTGTGGCAACTGGCGAGCCACCGCGCTCCAAGTCGTTCACCTATGGTCCCGACCATCAACTCCTACAAAGGTGCTCCACCACGTACCCGGTACCTCCGAATGCAGCAATCATGCACCTAGGGTTTTAGGGTTTATTTGTTAACGTCGCCTTTACGTAACACTCATGTGTGCGAGACAGCGAGAGGCCGACTACGTGCGTGCGCCTCTTCTCTTCGTATATGTACTCCACCGTTTGTCTGGTGTCCAAAAAATTATAATAACTACTAGCAATGTGCCAATGCGTTGCCACACGATCAAAGTAGATTAATACATATTCACCAATTTGATAGAAAAAAAGTCTAGTTTGAAATACGTATATCACTAAAAATATGTTATGTTTCACTCAAAATATATTCCTTTGGCGGTTTTGATGAGAAAAGGGAGGCATGTTGTTGGTTTCAAGATTCGAGAAGTGGTATATGCCTAATTTCTACTCTTAATAGCAAGATGCCCGTGCGTTGCACGGAACATCAAAATCTCGTGGGAGAAAAGGATGAACGAGGGAAGGCCTTATCTGCAAATGTGGTGAAGAGTGTGGGTAAATTGCCATATTTTCCTTCCTATCCGTCAAATATAAATCGGACGACCTACATTGCAGGATGGCAGGCCCACCATCATCACCAACTCTATTTTTTATCCCTACTCTTATAAAAAGCATTGTCGGCGATGATCGTGTGCCTGCCATCCTGCAATATAGGCCGTCCGATCTATATCTGACGGATAGGAACGAAACTATGGCAATTTTGCACAAAGATACCCACACTCCTATCCATATTTGCAAATAAGGTCTTCCCTCGTTCATCCTTTTCCCCCACAAGATACACTACTCATACAAATGCATCTTGATGTTCCGTGCAACGTATGGCATCTTGCTAGTTGTTGCAAAAAGCTCATGTGTGTGTGAGAGAGAGGGAGAGTGGAGGAGGACGGAGTGCATGTGTGACAAAGACACAAGTAGTGTGTGTGCGATAGGTATCAGCTTAAAATGAAGCGATAGTGTGTGTGTGTGCACGATCGAGAGGGCCTGTCTCAAGAAGGGAAGAAAAAGCTACATAGATACAAGGAGCGAGAGAGAGACATGTATGCGACGGTGGAAGCATGAGTGTGTGGGTGTATAAACCTATCTAGAGGCTAGCTAGTCGATAAATGCTTGTGAGAGAAATATGAGTCGGGGTGCGAAAGCGAGAGTTTTGTGTGTGTGAGAAAGAGACGGTAGTCAGGAAGGGGGGTGGAAGCAGGAGTTGTGTGTGTGTGTGTCTGTGAGGGAGAGAGAGAGGAGACGGTAGTCGGGGTTGTCTGATCGGTGTCAGTCTGGGATGGAGATGAAAAGGAGACCGCAACAAATGTTGTGTCTACAAGAGAGAGAGAGAGAGTAATTTTAGTGGTATGAGTCATATGTAGAGACATATAGGGTGTGTAAGAGAATCCCATAGAGAGAAAGACAAAGTGAAAGACGAGTGGAGACTGTGTGTGTGGCGGTGAAAAAGAAAGCTTAGGTACCGAGTGATACCAGAGAACAGTAGAGACGTGAGAGATAATGAAAACCGTGTAATGTATAATGATAGGGAGAGTGCAACACTTCTCAAGGGAGACGTCGAGAGACCATGTTTGTGAGGATAGGAGAAACATGAAGTGAGCGTGCGGGTGAGCTGGAGAAAAGAGAGTGATGGCTACCTGAAGGAGCATGCATGCGAGAGAGATGGGCGTGAAAGGAGTGAACAAAAAAGGGATTCAAATATTTGAATTCGAGATGATGATACATGTAATCCATACTCGAACCAAAATTGATCTATCAAACATGCATACTCATATGAATTCACGCACATCTATGTTATTTAATATGTAGATATTACTGATCCATACATTTTAGTAGAACATAATTTGGTTAAATTTTTTCGAATTCAACCTTAAGATTTCGAGATCGTTGTATTTGTAAATCATATTATACATATAAAGGAGCAGAATTCTTTGTTGTTCTTTTGAAAGTATATATGTAAAAAAAATGATGTATATAGAATGTAATTCCAATTGAGAAAGGATCCCGCCCGAAAAAAATAGTAGAATACAAACGGGATTCGAATTGAGTTGGCCTGGTAAACGTGCACTGTGCAAAATTTGAACGAAGCGGGGAAAGTCGCAGTAACCGCCCGAAACCAAAATCTGCGAGATGGAAATCACTACTACCTATCCCTGCCGAGAAAAGCCTATCTGCTGGATTTCTATAGGTTTCGATAGGGGTAGGTTTGTAATTTCACCCAAACGTGACGTAACCGCCTCTCACCCGGATTCATACACGGTGGGCGCCAAAACACAGTGTGCCCTCGGCCGAAATCGACTCCCTCCCCGATTCATATTCATACACGGTGGGCGCCAAAAACAAACTCTTGTTGGCAAATATTTGGTGTATGCGAGATTACCGTCCTATCCCCAACCGACTAATGTTGCTGTGATGTAGTAGAAATTTGAACGGGGGCTAAGTTTGTAAATTTCCTCCCATTTGAGACAAGCGCGCCCTGACTACATGGTTCCCCCCTTCATCTCTACCTCCCTTTTCCCCATTCGTACTCCGTGGGCTCCAAAACACCCTCTCCACCCCACCCTCCTCCGTCCGTTGTCGTCCGCCACCCCATCCACCGCCGTCCTCCTCCACCATGCCGAAGCTGATACCCCGACGCCGCCGTCCATTACAAGAGATCGACCTCTCTCATCCACGCCTTCGGACCGGGATCCTTGCATCCCGTCCTCTCGCTTCATCCCCGCTGTCATCCACCTTGCCGGCACCACTCCTACGACCGTCTCGTCCACCGTGCCCCGCCGCCACCGTCTACCCTCCTAGATCTGCTTCCACGCCGCCGATAGCCATTGCTACCGCAGCACTGTCAAATTCTCACCAGATGTGTACACGGCGCCGCACCAGAGGCGGTACTCTTTCGTATCTGCTCAAGTTATTTATCGCAGCAAGAAAATAGATCGCCACTACTTTACTCTGATTTCTTGTCTTGGTTGCGAAGTTGCCTTTGTCCGGTTTGCACCTTCAGATCCGCCATGGCACGCTCAACACTATACTCCCAATGCTTATGGTTTTCCCCTTTTATATTCCACACTAGTTAAATCACAGTAGACTAAATTTCAAAATTGGGTCAGTCGATTTTTCAGAGCTCGCCGGAGTTCGCCGGTGCGATCCAAGGGGCTCGGGTGGTTGTGGGGCCTCGCCAAACGAAGAAAACTTGACGTGGGTGGGGGTGGGGGTGGCGGAGGAACACAGGCGGTGGGGCCGGTGGTCCGGCTGGCGGCCCGTGCGACATTCTGTATGGGAAGAATCACAGACGAGGAAGAAGAAGGGTTAGGAGACGTAGGATCTTTATCCAACCGCCTGAAATGGTCGAGAAACAGCTGGGAGTTGCATTCTTAATGCACTCTGGTTCATCATGTGTGGGCACTGCGCAACCAACATTTTATTATCAAAAATCTGCTTGCTCTTCTTTACAATGTTCGATAGAGCTGTGACACAAAACGTAGGACCGACTCCAGCAGACTGTACCCATACTTCACTGGCCACACCACTAGCCCCACCACACAGGACCTGCACTCCAGCAAAAGGTATACCGATTTCATTTGCCATAGCACCAGCTGTACCACAGAAAAATCCCACTCCAGCAAAAAGTACAGCAAGTCCACCGGCCGAAGACCTATCCCAACTGCAGAGACGGCCAATTCCTGCAGATTGGAACCCCATTCCATTTATTCCCAGTTAAAAGACAATGCTTTCAATGTTTTTAGGGACTACGTGCATATATTCCCATCATGGGAAGATTATTGTGAAGACAAACACCATTTTCACATCTTCTTGTCCAACTTACGTGTAAGTGCTATTATTCATGGTTATTATTTTCCTGTTTTCTGCTGATTGAACACATCAATGATTTACATTACATTGTTGTAACTAGGCGAGGGTCAATCTGGATAGACATGACGAGGAAAGCTTGCTTGTGCTTTTCAAGGAAGCATTGCAGCAGTATCGGTGTTACCTGAGGAAATCACACTTTGGTGGCAAATCTATAAACGAATTTCTGGTGAAGTCTCCTGTGCTAAATTTAGAAGACATTGAATGGAAAAACATTGTTATGCACTGGTCTCGTTCCCAGGATGAGGTACTGTCTATGAAATCACATGACAATTTGAACTTCTACTTTTCCACATGTGCCTTACGGATCTTGTTTGCAGGAAATCTGCTCGAAGAAGAATTCTGGTTTGAAAAGAACGACATGATATCGCAAATATGCTGCCCGCTGCTTTGCTCTTGTTAGTACCTGTTGTCCTGTATCACTGTACTTGCATACATAACTGGTTCATTATGTGACAGCAGTATGCATGATAGCTTGCTTATCAATTGTTCGCTCCAAATTCTTCAGTATCAAGTGCCAATGTTTTTTAGCTCTGCATTGTTCTTGTAAGTACATGTTGTCCTTTATCAGTGTACTTATAATGACAGGTAGTTGTTCATGTACCATCACTCTGCAGCTTATTTTCCTTTGCCCTCCATTTTCTACACATCAGATCTGTATTTACTCTTACCATAAGGTTGGTACTGAAGAAGTTTAGCTGTGCATTGCTCTTGGCTGTACCTTTTGCCTATATCGCTGCACTTACATTTATAGCTACTTGGTTATGTAGCATCACTCTTCATCTTATCTTAAATATTCTCCATTTTTTTGTATATTATCACATCTATATTTACTCTTAACAAAATGTA
>NC_041385.1:777899793-777905362 GCF_002162155.2 Triticum dicoccoides
GACAAGGCCTTTATAGAGCCTGTCTTCACCAATAATGTAAGTTTGTCCATCTCAACCCTTCAAACTTTGTTGTATATATTTGGTTAGGCATGACTACGACAACTGTTTATTTTTGGTGTTTGCATCAAATTGCATGTTTAAAGTTTATTATGTACTCCCTCCGATCCAAAATAGATGACCCAATTTTGTACTGAAGTTAGTATAAAGTTGGGTCATCTATTTTAGAACGGAGGGAGTAGTTCATAAACAAAAGTTTGTCCTTTCTCAATTTAAGTTTTCAGTTGTACAACAAAGTTCCTTATTCATACCATGTAAATTAAAGTATACAGAGCAAGTGATCTTCTTTTGCACTGCATGTATCACTAGTAGAAAAGGGGGCAATGGCCTAGGCCAGTTCAGCCCATTAGTCCCGGTTCAATCCAGAACCGGGACCAATGGAGCTATTTGCCCCGGTTCGTGAGCCAAGGGGGCCGGCCGGGCCACGTGGGCCATTGGTCCCGGTTCGTCCGGACCTTTTGGTCCCGGTTGGTGGGACGAACCGGGACCAATGGTCCTGGCTCCTGGCCCACCACTATTGGTCCCGGTTGGTGGCATGAACAGGGACCAATGGCTTCCCGTTAGTCCCGGTTCATGCCATGAACCGGGACCAATAGTGCTGCCTATATATACCCCCTCGCTCGCGAGCAGAGCACACTGCTCTGTTTTTTCTGGCTGAGGGGGAGAGGGCTTGGTGGTGCTCTAGCTCACCTCCTATGCACACAAGGTGTTCGATGGAATGCCCGAGCCACACTACTTAAGGTTTCTCCTCTCCAAGCTCGACCGCCAAGCTCCATTTTCCTCAATATTTATCTAGGTTTAGCGGTCCGTCACGCCCCGTCCCCGTCTTCATCGCCGTCGATCACCCGCGCCGATCTCATCGCCGGCACCACCGTGGTGAGCCTCTTGTTCTTATATTCTTTCTGAAAGGAAAAATATTATTACTTGTTTGTTTAGATAGATACTTGTATTATTTTCTTACTTTTATTATTGCATCTTATATAGTGCGATGGTTTTGGTATCTTCCCCCGTCGGCCCTCGTCCTGTCTATGATTCGGATGTGGTATATATTATCTTTTCATAACTATTGGTTCATTTATTGTTTATGAAAATTATGCCGACCAACGTGACATAGATTTTATTTATCTAGGAGGTTGTTGAACCGGAAATTCCAACCGACCCTATTGTCGAGAGGTTAAATTTAGTTGAAGAAGAAAACAATTTCTTGAAGGAAAAAATAAAAAAACTTGAGGAGGAGAAGATGATATTGGAGTTGCATGTTGCGGATGTCGTCGATGATCACAAGATCAAGATGGATGCAATGTGCTTGAAGATGAGAAAGATTAGAAAATATGCCATTCATACCGAGGCTTGGTATCATTATGCCGTTGGATCAGTTGTTACCTTGGTTGCGATTATGATCGCATTTGTTTTCGCATTGAAATGTTTTACATAGTTTCAATGTATGGTTTAATTAATTTAGATGCTCTGCAGAGCTTTATGTTGTTAGATGAGAACTATGTATGTACTTTGGTTTTTATGTGATGATGAACTTCTATTAATTTGGTCACTTAATTATCTATTCATGATGTTCTATAATGATTTTTTACACACTTAATTATATATAATGCATGCAGATGAACCGACAATGGATGTACGGTGACAGACACACCTCCGAGTACATTAAGGGCGTGCATGATTTTCTCGAAGAGGCTGAGGCAAACAAGCAGAATGGTTTTATGTGTTGTCCATGCCCTATATGTGGGAATACGAAGTCTTACTTTGACCGGAAAATCCTTCACACCCACCTGCTTTACAAGGGTTTCATGCCACACTATAATGTTTGGACGAGGCACGGAGAAATAGGGGTTATGATGGAAGATGGCGAGGAAGAAGAGTACGATGACAACTATGTGCCCCCTGAATACGGTGATGCTACTGAACATCAAGATGCACCAGACGATGTGCACGATGGTGCTGCAACGGGCGAAGCTGCTGAAGATCAAGAGGAACCATACGATGTGCCCGATGATGATGATCTCCGCCGGGTCATTGTCGATGCAAGGACACAATGCGAAAGTCAAAAGGAGAAGCTGAAGTTCGATCGCATGTTAGAGGATCACAAAAAGGGGTTGTACCCCAATTGCAAAGATGGCAACACAAAGCTCAGTACCGTACTCGAATTGCTGCAGTGGAAGGCAAAGAATGCTGTGCCTGATAAAGGATTTGAGAAGCTACTGAAAATAATGAAGAAGAAGCTTCCAAAGGATAATGAATTGCCCGACAGTACATACGCAGCAAAGAAGGTCGTATGCCCTCTAGGATTGGAGGTGGAGAAGATACATGCATGCCCTAATGACTGCATCCTCTACCGCGGTGCCTACAAGGATCTGAACGCATGCCCGGTATGCGGTGCATTGCGGTATAAGATCAGACGCGATGACCCTGGTGATGTTGACGGCGAGCCTCCCAGGAAGAGGGTTCCTGCGAAGGTGATGTTGTATGCTCCTATAATACCACGGTTGAAACGTCTGTTCAGAAACGGAGAGCATGCCAAGTTGATGCGATGGCACAGTGAGGACCGTAAGAAATACGGGAAGTTGAGAGCATCCACTGACGGGTCGCAGTGGAGAAAAATTGAGAGAAAGTACTGGGATGAGTTTGCAAAGGACCCAAGGAACGTATGGTTTGCTTTAAGCGCGGATGGCATTAATCCTTTCGGGGAGCAGAGCAGCAATCACAGCACCTGGCCCGAGACTCTATGTATGTATAACCTTCCTCCTTGGATGTGCATGAAGCGGAAGTTCATTATGATGCCAGTTCTCATCCAAGGCCCTAAGCAACCCGGCAACGACATTGATGTGTACCTAAGGCCATTAGTTGAAGAACTTTTACAGCTGTGGAATGGAAACGGTGTACGTACGTGGGATGAGCACAAAAAGGAGGAATTTGACCTAAAGGCGTTGCTGTTCGTGACCATCAACGATTGGCCCGCTCTCAGTAACCTTTCAGGACAGACAATCAAGGGATACCACGCATGCACGCACTGTTTACTTGACACCGATAGTATATACCTGGGAAGCTGCAGGAAGAATGTGTACCTGGGCCATCGTCGATTTCTTCCGACCAACCATCAATGTCGAAAGAAAGGCAGGCATTTCAAAGGCGAGGTAGATCACCGGAAGAAGCCCGCCATGCGTACCGGTGATCACGTACTTGCTATGGTCAATGATCTACACGTAATCTCTGGAAAGGGTCCCGGCGGACTAGCTGTTCTGAATGACGCTGAGAATCACACACCCATGTGGAAGAAGAAATCTATATTTTGGGACCTACCCTACTGGAAAGACCTAGAGGTGCGCTCTTCGATCGACGTGATGCACGTGACGAAGAACCTTTGCGTGAACCTGCTAGGCTTCTTGGGCGTGTATGGGAAGACAAAAGATACACCTGAGGCACGAGAGGACCTGCAACGCTTGCACGAAAAATAGGGCATGCCTCCGAAGCAGTATGAAGGTCCTGCCAGCTACGCTCTTATGAAAGAATAGAAAGAAATATTCTTTCAATGCCTGCTCAGTATGAAGGTCCCGACTGGCTTCTCGTCGAATATAAAGGGAATAATAAATATGCCAGAGAAAAAGTTCCAGAACCTAAAGTCTCATGACTGCCATGTGATTATGACGCAACTGCTTCCGGTTGCATTGAGGGGGCTTCTACCGGAAAACGTCCGATTAGCCATTGTGAAGATATGTGCATTCCTCAATGCAATATCTCAGAAGGTGATCGATCCCGAAATCGTACCAATGCTAAGGAGTGATGTGGCGCAATGTCTTGTCAGTTTCGAGCTAGTGTTCCCACCATCCTTCTTCAATATCATGACGCATGTCCTAGTTCATCTAGTCGACGAGATTGTCATTCTGGGGCCCGTATTTCTACACAATATGTACCCCTTTGAGAGGTTCATGGGAGTCCTAAAGAAATATGTTCGTAACCGCGCTAGGCCAGAAGGAAGCATCTCCATGGGCCATCAAACAGAGGATGTCATCGGGTTTTGTGTTGACTTCATTCCTGGCCTTAAGAAGATAGGTCTCCCTAAATCGCGGTATGAGGGGAGACTGACTGGAAAAGGCACGCTTGTAAGGGACTCAATAATATGCAGGGACGGATATTCTTGGTCTCAAGCACACTACACAGTTCTACAGAACTCTACTTGGTGACCCCGTATGTCAATGAACACAAGAACAGTCTGCGCTCCAAACACCCGGAGCAGTGCGACGACTGGATTACATGTGAACACATCAGGACTTTCAGCAGTTGGTTGGAAACACGTCTCAGAGGTGACAGCACTGTTTGTGATGAGCTTTACTTGTTGTCCAGGGGACCATCTTCGACTGTAATGATTTGGAAAGGATACGAGATAAATGGGAATACATTTTACACGATTGACCAAGATGAAAAGAGCACCAACCAAAATAGCGGTGTCCGCTTTGATGCAGCAACCGACAATGGAAATGACACATATTATGGTTACATACTAGACATATGGGAACTTGACTACGGAGTAGATTTTAAGGTCCCTTTGTTTAAGTGCAAGTGGGTCAATCTGTCAGGAGGCGGGGTACAGGTAGACCCACAGTACGGAATGACAACAGTGGATCTGAAAAATCTTGGGTACACTGACAAACCGTTCGTCCTAGCCAATGATGTGGCACAGGTTATCTATGTGAAGGACATGTCTACCAGACCGAGGAAAAGAAAAGATAAGGAAGCGAATACATCATACAATGAGCCAAAGCGCCACATAGTTCTTTCAGGAAAAAGGGACATCCTGGGAGTGGAGGGCAAGACAGACATGTCTGAAGAGTATGAAAAGTTTCATGAAATTCCCCCTTCAAAGTTAAGGCTGACCCAAGCATCCTGATAAACGATGAAGATTATCCATGGTTACGACGCAATAAGCAAACGACACAAGCGAAGAAAAAGTGAAGACTTTCTCCCGCAACTATTATATATGATGATACCATGCCCACTTTGTAACAGACGAGTATGATACCATTGTCCGTTTTGTACATGCACATGCTATGCCAACTTTTTCAGAGTTCATTTGAAAACTATGAATTTGAAAACCTCGCCAACCAAAGGGCGCTCACACCGGTTTATAAGCCCGTCCCTCTACACGCCTTGTTGAGCTCACAAACTTGTGATTCACACAAATTTCAAAGAAAACTAATGGCACAAACAGAAAGTTTATAATTTTGCTGACTTAAAAGCAAAAAGAATTAAAAAATAAAGCAAAAAACCAAAAGAAAATAATTAATGCAGAAAACAAAACAAAAAAACTGGAAAAAAATAAAAACAGCAACAATAAGTATTTTATTGTAAGTAGAAACAAAATAAAATGAATAAAGCAACAAAGAAAACAAAAAAAGTGTTTTCAAATTTGAAAACTAATGGCACTAACAGAAAGTTTATAATTTTTCTAAAACTAAAAGCAAAAAGAATTAAAAAATAAAGCAAAAACAAAAGAAAATAA
>NC_041385.1:777906457-777908862 GCF_002162155.2 Triticum dicoccoides
CCCCTGCCCCGTCCCGCCCCGCGCGCCGGCGCCCTCGCCTGCCCCCGCGCTGTGAGCCGCCGCCCGGCTCTTTTAATATAATGTTTAAGCTCTTTTTTTTATTTTTATGCTCTGTTTTTCTATGTTTTAATTTTTTTGTTCATAGATTTTTTTGGTGATATTAATTAGTGTAAATATGCAAATGTTTGTATATTCATATGAACAATGAATTAGGCAATACTACTTCATGTATTTTTAAGAAGGAAGAAGAAGAAAAAGAATGAGAGGAAAAGGGAAATAAGAAGAGGAACAAAGGAGAAGAAGAGGGGAGAGGAGGAGAAATAAATAAGAAGAAGAAAAAGAAGAGGAGAAGAAGAAAGGAATAGAGGAGAAGAAGAAAAAATAGAAAAAAAATTCTATTTTTTCTTCTTCTCCTCTATTCTTTTCTTCTTCTCCTCTTTTTTTTTTCTTCTTCTTTTTCTTCTTCTTCTTCTTCCTTCTTCCTTCTTCCTCTTTTCTTCCTTTTTCCTTATTTTCCTTTCTCGAGGGATAAGAAGAAAAAGAAGAGGAGAAGAAGAAAGAAAGGAATAGAGGAGAAAGAAGAAACTTTGACACGAGGGGGGGGGTACCGATACCCCCTCCCCGATAACATTATTTTCCCATGTATATGTATGTTGCTTCATTGTCGATATAACAAGGGTGTCGAGGATCACCGAGGGGTCGAGGGTCGTGAACTAGGGTAGAGGGTCGAGGGTTGTTAAGGGGTCAAGGGTCGAAGGTTTCAGGGTCGAGGGTCGTTAAGGGGTCAAGGGTCGAAGGTTTCAGGGTCGGGGGTTCCTATAGTGTCAAAGTATTGAAGAAATCCATGGCTTCATCATTAGCCGGAAGTAACCATGGCATGATGGTACGAAGTCCTCCAAAGTTATTCTGGAATGGAGTCCCGGATAGGATAATTTGCCTTTTTGTACGAATTTCAGCAAAGGCCTTCCAAATAACGATATTCGGAAGGTTCTTGCTGAACTTTGTACCAAAAAGCGAATTATCCTATCTGGGACTCCGTTCCAAAATAACTTTGGAGAGCTTCGTACCATCATGCACCTGTTACTTTCACGTAATGATGAAGACATGGTTTTGTTGAATCCTTTGATACTATGCAACCTCCCGACCCCTCGGCGATCCTCGACCCCTTGACCCTCGACCGCTCGGCGATCCACGACCCTCTACCCTACCGTGGGCGTCGATGCCCACGTCACTTGTGGGACATAGATGTAGTGTTCAACGCCGACCCCCTCCCGATAGCTTCAACACGTGGGGGGGGGGGGTCGATATTACCCCCTCCTAGTTTGAAGCGTTCTCGAGGCCACCCCCTAACCCTTGAAGCATTGTCGAGGCCACCCCAAACCCTAGAGAAGCAGCGTCGAGGCCACTAATATGATTCCTTATTGTGATTAGCTAGCTAGTTCTACGTTTGCCACTAATATATCCATATCTGTCATGTTTGAATAATAATTGCCATGTTGTAAATATTTGTAGAAACTATGGACACCCCCCGAGACGAAGCACAAGAAGCATTGTTGAGGGACATAATCGCACAAGGAAGTGATGTCGTTGGTCTGCACGAATTATCTAGGCATCGAGAACCCCGTTGGTCTGCCCGTCAACAGGCACCTCGGCAGGCTCGCTGGATGGGGTCACCGTGAGGATCGCCGCGAAATGCATGTCGACTTCGAGGGTCGACTCGCCGACTTTGAAAGAGCAAACCTAGTCGCGCTACAACACATAGACGTGGTCGATCCTTGGGTGGTAGAGCACAAAACCTTTATTGAGAAGACGTACAATGACCGAGGCCAACAGAGGACGGACGGAGATATACTCAAAGAGCACAACTCATGTTTCACGCGTTGGTTCAAGCAGAAACTTCTGTCGTACCCTTTACATGAAGATTCTTCCGCGGAAGAACAACTCATATTCACCTTGTCATAGGGCACCGAGCACAACCTGATGACCTATCAGGCATACGATATCAACGGCTACACATTCTACACCGAGGACAAGGACATGAAGAGCGATGGTTATCAGAACTCCGGGGTAACGATGGAATCCTACACCGGTAAGGACAAGGACAGATACTACGGAAGGATCGAGGAGATCTGGGAGCTGAGCTACGCTGGAGAGAAGGTGTCGATGTTCCGTGTCAGATGGGCCAAGAGCGTCCTAAAAGAAGACCGATATTTCACCACCATGGTTATACCCGAAGCCAAATCCAAGACCGCGGGCGCAAACGTCACCGCGAAAAATGAGCCATGGGTACTGGCTTCCCAAGTGGACCAATGCTTCTTCATTACCGACCCGCCAAAGCCCAGTCGTGTTGTCGTGAGGAGAGGCAAAAGGAAGATCATCGGAATGGATGGAGTAGCCAATGAGCA
>NC_041385.1:777909484-777922634 GCF_002162155.2 Triticum dicoccoides
GCATTACTGTTTGATGATATTTTTAAAAAATATATTACTGACTTATAAAAAAATATTACTGTTATGATTTAAACAAGTTTGAACATATTTAAACACAAATAAGTATCAAACAACATTTTAAATGCATAAAAAATTGTGGAGCCTGGGAATCGAACCCAGGACCTCCTGGTGTGAGAACTGGCTGCTGACCAGTCTAGCTAGTAGAGGGAACTTGATGTGGATCAGGTCAGGTGGAAAATAACCTATTGGCTCGAGCAGAAATAAAAAAAAATACTAATGGCGCACCAGGGCGAGGTGCGCCATTAGTATGGATGTACTTATGGCGCACCGAGGTGTGGTGCGCCATTAGTATTGTGCTGCCCCCACCATCCATACTTCCTCCCCGGCCCTCGATCCCCTTCCCCTCTCCTCTCCCTCGCCCTCGCCCTCGATCCCCTTCCCCTCTCCTCTCCCGACGCCGCCGCCCCGACGCCGCCCCGCCGCCTCGACGCCGCCCCGTCGTCCTCGTCTCCGCCGCGACGCCCCGATGCCGCGACGCCGCCCTCTACTCTCCCGACACCGCCGCCCCGTCGTCCTCGTCTCCTCGGCGCCGCTCTCCCCGTCGCCACTGCCTCTCCCCGTCGGCCGCCGGTGAAGCACCGCGCTCCACTGGCCCAGACCGGGCCGCACCTTCACCGACGACGCCGCACGACCACAGCACCGCCTCGTCGCTCCTCGTCTCCCTGCAACTGCAGACCGGAAAAGGTTCGTAGCTGCTCTCTATGACCCCTTCCTCGACCTCTCACTGATGCTGGTCACTAGTGAATCTCAATTGATCTTTTTTGCAAGAACATATGTGCACTGAACATGTTTGTTGAAATGACCAGTGTTCATAACTACCCAATTATCACTTTCTTTGTTGCTTCACGTTGTGTGGTTGTGACTGTTGAAGCCTCAGTCTGTTACATCAGAAAACAGAGGATGTTTCATACATGCCTTTGAGCTAATCAGCGACATACACAAAGAGAAAATTTTGATCAGTTATAGTGATGTCCACCATATGTAGCAACAGCTTGCTTGTCATCCACTATGTCTTCCTATTTTTCTTAGTTTGTTGAGGAAGAAGAGAAACCCGGTCCTTTGAAGAAAGTGCTTTTTTGTGGGATTAGTGTGTATGATGTATCCAGTGCTTGGTATTTGGTAGTGTAGCGACACACAAAAATAGTTACCATCTTGTTTTAGGTTCATAGTTTCCACCATGGCACCGGTGTGTTTATCAACATGGTTTAGCAGTGACCACGGTCAACGGGGCATCTTGTGTGCTATGGGATATTTTTTAGCAGTGTTGAAGATCATGTGTGTTTGCGAAAATAATGTTTCTTAGGTGTAGATTTTTTTTGTGTGGCTCAGTGCATGCCCGATGCACTAGGTTCTGAAACACATGAAGATGAAGCAAGCTTGCTTCACAATCTGATTTGTTTAACTATTTCTTTGTAGTTGTAGAAACATTTTTTTGGTAACTCTCATATAATATGATGAGTCACTCTATTTCTCTTTGATTGGCACATACATCAATTTCGACTAGATCACAATCATGTGCCGTGCAATTCCAGATCCCCGGTTAGCTTTATTGCTTATTTCCAAATTTACACAGTACTAGTCTGTTAATACTTGTTTTGAGGGTACTTTTACTTCTTCTTTCCTGAGTTTTATTAGTGTACTTTTACTGTCCTCTATAGGTGACGTGTGAACCGTTGCTTATGCCGATCGACTTACCGACTACCTATTTAATTGGTTTTCTTTTAAATCTTATAGTTCCCGTTGATTATAAACTGGCCGGCCGCGATCAATCAGTTGGTATTGATTTTGTCAGCAGACTTTGAGGTCAGTTTAACCTGTCATTTTTCAACAGTACTCAACTATTTCAATCTATCGTTATTTCTGTCAGCAGACTTTGAGGTCAGTTGGTATTGATTGTGTTGGGCTGTGGGGATTTTGAGCTGTTTTCTGACATTTCTTCTTTTAGTGTACTTGTCTCCCCGCTTGTTGGTTACTTCTCATGGTTAGAAGATGTGTTGTAGCTTTTCTTAGACTTGTACTGTAAATGGATTTGGTTGTAATAGAAATGGCATTTTCTCTACTCAAACTCATTATATTGGAATTATTTGAAGATGTGTGGTGTTAGCCTATTGGTAATAATTATGTGTTAGTGTGAGTTTATTCTTCCAGTGAGCATTCTAATTTTACTTCTCTGGATTCAAGCAATGGGTTTGGACTTGCAAGATTCAGCTCACAAGTACTTGTGGGCTTTGGCTTTTAGCCTAATGAGGTCTCTTACTTGTGACAGTTCAGTCGTCAGTGTAATATGTTAGAAACTGCTACTATGTCTCTAGAGTCCTCGGCATATATTGTTTCACCTCTTCACATGCCAATGTATTTTCCATGTTGTGATGGAGGCCTTTTTTGCCTTGTCCACCCAAGAGGCCCTTGAGTTTGCTGGAATGTCGATTAACTTCCATTCCAGCAAATTCGGGTACTCCATATGTCCTATTTTCAGCAACTGTCATGCTGAAATTTTCCGTGAATTTTAGCATGACTTTGCTAAAAATAGGACATATGGGGTACTTGTGACTAATGCATGGGCCGGGGTACTTGTGACTAATGATGAAAGCTTAGGCTTTTAGGGTGCCTCGGCGTCGAAAAACCCTCAATGATAAAAGCTTAGCTTTTAGGATGCCTCGATGTCGACAAACCCTAAATGATGAGACCATGATCTTGTTCCTTGACAATAACCAACTTTTTGACCAAACTTTGTTCCTATTTAGAGAGAAACATGGCCAACAACGATGAGGCCGGGGGTTCGGGCGGCAAGGCATTCTGGGAGCTGTCCCAGGAGATGGAGGAACAACCTCACTTGTATGAGGACGCCGCCTTCCCCACCGATCCTGAGACCACTGATGGTACCGCCGAGGATGACCCCACTGATGCCACCACTGATGGTGCCGCCGAGGATGCCACCACTGATGATGGCGGCGCACGCACATATGGCAGCCAACAGAAGAGGCAACGGAAGGACCGGCGCTCGACCGTGCTTCGCACCCTCAAGAAGGAAGTTACTGAAGTGGACTCCGACGGGAATCCAACGGCGCCCGAACGAATAGTCAAGGGGTACTCGCTTCAGCTCGGGTGCATTCTCCGGAGCACCATCTCGATCAACACCGAGAACCTGAGGCATCCTGACCGAGGGAATTTGCGCAACCTCCTCTTCACGAAGCTGCACGAACGATACAAGTTCCCCGCTGCTTTTGAAAACACAAGCCTCAAAGGGAATAAAGTGAACAATGCTGCCTTCATGAAGATGAGCAAGGCCCTGTCTACTTGGAAAAGCAATGTGAAGAGAATGATCAAGAAAGGTGAGAGTTATGAGAAGATCAAGGAGAAAAATCCTTCGATCACCAAAGATGACTACAACGACTTCAAGATCAATTGCTCGAGCACCGCAAACTCCCAATCAAGTCAGTGGGGGAAAGAAATGCGGGAGCTGAACTTAGGGGAACACAAACTCGGTCCCGGCGGTTACAGAGTGGCGGAGCCTATATGGTACAAGGAGGACGCGGAGCGTGCCGAGCAAGGCCTACCGCCCCGCTTCGAGAAATACAGCGGTAACAAGAAGACCAGGAACTATGTCAGGGCCCGGTACAAGGAGGACCCGATAACAAAGGAGCTTACCACGGATCCGAAGACCAGGGCGCTTGAGCTTGTTCTGGTAAGGAATACACCCCCGCGTAATTAGCTCCATATGGTTGCATTCTAATTAATGAAGCCAAATTTCTAAATGGTTCACATTCCTTCCGCAGGCGACTGAAAGCAGTAGCGCGGGGTCGACTAAGAGCAACCCTTGGGACACCACTCTAAATAGGGCGTTGAATGTAATGAAGAACAAGGATAAGCTCAGTAAGCCGACGTCAGCTGGTCGTGTGGCCGGCAAGGCTTGTCCACAAAATGGGGGTCATACTATACCGCTAGTGTGCGGAAGGAGAAAAAGACCAGCTCGGAAAGCCAGGCGCGCGAGGTTCAAGAACTGAAGGCACAGGTGGCGCGGATTCCGGAGATTTTCCAAGAGCAAGTGCAACAACAACTCGGAGCGACGATCACCGCCATTGTGCCTACCTTGATCCAGGGGTTGAGTGCGTGGATTGCGGGTGACCAACAGGGGCCGCCCCCGATTCCTAGCTTCACGGCCAGCAACTCGCAGAATGCGATGGCGGGGCCATTGGTGTCTCCGTCGGAGGCGGCATTGGTGTCTCCGACACCGGCACGGGAGCTTAATGCACCCGGGTGTACGCCGGCCGGCACCTGTGCAGCAAGCGGCCCCTCCGTCAACTGCACGCCCGCCGTTGGCGGTGCCTCGACATTAGCCGAGCTCGACGCCATCATCACGGTAACTAATTAAGCCTCTCTCGGTCGAGGACTTCATCTCCTTGCCTTTGACTGGGCATCCCTGACGCCCTACATGTTTTCCCAGGGCGCCGCCGACGTTCCGTGCACTCTCCTGCACTTCGTGAACAACGAGTTGGTCGATGTCGCCAAGGGCAAAATCGTTCAACCGGGCAACCCCTTGTTCCACGGTACCCAGATGCCACCCAACTTGTTTAGGGTTGAACTGGTTCGGGTGCTGCCAGGCTGCGACGAGTTGTTACCTCCGATTCGACCCTTCGGGGCCGAGGATGATGACGTGATGACCCTTAGAGCCTGCCTGAGCTGGCCCCTGCTTTGGCCGAAGAGCCAGATTCATTTGGGGCGGGGGACACCACCCCAAAGACAACACCGCCAGTCGTGCCGGCGCCAAGTCGGCCCCATGGCAAGACCGCCGCAACAGTGCCGGAAATCCCTATGCCACTGGATCCAAACATGCATATGGCACAGGATCAGAACGACGATGACGACGATACATTTGGCAACGTCGATCAGTACTTTGCCGAACATGGGTACGATGGCGACTTCATGGGGGCTCCTTCTCAAGAACCCAACCCAACAAAAGACGTGTGCGATCTAGCTGGTACCACGGAGAAGCCAAGTTGCAACAGGCGTCGTCTGCCGTTCAGCTCTCAGGAGACGCCTCCAGCTGCCGACTTCACCGAGCCTCAGATAGGCGAGGTGCGAAATATTATCAGCCCAAACACACTCAAGAAGGCGGTCTGTGAGCAGAACTCGGTCCCATTACAGGAGAAGAAGAAGGCACGCAAAAGAAAGACTAACAAGGGTGCGAGCCAGCCGGCACCGAGTACGATCCGTGCTCAGGACGGGCCACCTTCACCTGAGGATATCTCTAGGAGGGTGCATGTGGCGGGTAGGGCGATGCTACCGACAAATATTCTCAATGCTGCAACCGGTGCTATGCGGAGTCTGCATGACAGTGTTCTTTCTTTGGAGAAGCGGCGTCTCAGAGAGAAGGATGTGGCATACCCGGTTTTCGCGGCCAAGGTGCCAGAGGGCAAGGGCTTTGTGGATAACTCCATCGGGCGTACGATCATCCTGTGGTTTGATGACATCCACGCTATGATGAACCTTCATCCGCTGCACTACACCTTCGTTCGGCTATTTTCGCTAAGTATGGAGATGCGGATCATTCGCGACAAGACCCCAGACATCGTGATAGTCGACCCCTTCTACATGCGTGCCAAGATCTTGGGCAGCGCTGGGGACCGGCAAGTCGCGAGTTCTTACCTCGAAGGCGTCATTCTGGCAAACCAAGATAAGGATAACTTCCTTGTGCCTTACTTTCCCGAGTAAGTCCTCCCCTCAACCGGCCCGTAACATATGAATTCTTAGATTTCGATCGTTTTTCTTTTAACATTCCGTGTTTTCTGCAGTGACACACATTGCACACTCATCCTCCTAAGCCCCAAATATTCCATGGCCACGTATTTCGACCCGGACCGTCAGTCGAACGTAGACTACACAAATGTCAAGAAGGTTCTTGATGATGTTCTCCCCGGCTACGCCAAATCTGGAGGCACCTTCACCAGGCCTATTCGTAAGTACGGAAAGCACGTGTTGTCCCACAATACGACGTTCTGCTGCGTCAAGCAGCCGCCTGGCGGTCATAAGGGTGCCTACTATGCCATCCATCACATGTGGGCGATCGTACGGGACCATCATCAACTTCTGCTACCGAGTGAACTCAAAGATTGGGCCGCGAGCGTGTCGGCAATCCAGGACGCGGACATCAGACAAGAATTCTTTCGCATCCAGTCGGAGTTTGCGGAAATCATCCATCAAGATGTCCTTCGTACCTCGGGGCAGTTCTACCTCAGAAATCGACCGTCCAACAGTGACATCGACACAATGCTACAAATGCAGGCTGACAACGCCCATTCTTTCATGACTCCCACGATAGACGGCGGCTTCATCCATGCTCCGGTCCCTTGAGTCGAGTCGAAAGCAGTGATGCTGTGTCTAGTTCTGAAACATCGATTAGCTCATGTTGTAATTAAACTTTAATGAACTTGTAGTATGTCTCTTTGGTTTCGAGAGTCGTTCAACTTAGATGTAATCGATGCTATTAATGTCTTGCTTTTCTCTTCCGATCGTTCTGTTGCATACTTATATATTGCTTATGTATTGTCTGTGAATTGGTACTAACGTTTCGTTTGGCTAGTGCATAGCGATGTCGTCGTATGTCGTGTACAAGGGTAAGGTTCCCGGAGTCTAGGACAACTGGGAGGAGTGTCGGAGACAGGTTCACCGACTCAGCGGTAAAAGTTACAAAGGGTACACCACTAGGGCCGAGGCCGAATCTAGATACGCCCGCTATCTAGCGGGAGAGGGGAGGGAGCGTTGGAGGAACCGGATGAAGACGAGTTTCATCGTGATGATGCTCATCGTGATGACCGCAGCTCTCTTCTATGTGATGGTAGTTTAGATGATCGATATCGACTTGTAATGTGAAGACAAACTCGCTACTCGCGGTCTCGAGACTTGTAATATAATGTTCTACCTTTGTTCGGTCTTTTCAATTCGGAGACTAATATGATGAATTGTATTGAGAGACTAATATGATGAATTGTATTCAGAGACTAATCTTCTATTGTATTCGATGAATCTGTTGTTGATGTGTGCTGTCTATATTTTGTCCAATTATACATTTTGTAACCTGTGCAAAAAACAGAAAACAAAAAAACAAAAAAAAACCTAATATTCATACTAATGGCGCATCACATCACAGTGCGCCATTAGTATGCCAAAAGATACTAATGGCGCATCATTAAACAGTGCGCCATTAGTATGCCGAAGTTACTAATGGCGCATCTTGCTGTTATGCGCCATTAGTATGCCAAAGCACCTGGGTATACATGGCCCCCTGGGAGGCATACTAATGGCGCACTATTGTATATACTAATGGCGCATCCTGTGTTGCGCCATTAGTATACCAGATACTAATGGCGCACCACTAATGCGCCATTAATGGCGTGGCACTAATGGCGCACCACTAATGCGCCATTAATGGCTAAATTAGGTGCGCTATTAGTAGGCCTTTTCCTAGTAGTGATCACATTATGGTATAACATGTGCACAGCACGTGTATCACCGCTACATTCATGCATGCATATGTTTAAAACACTATGATCTCCTATTCAAATATATGAATCTGCTTTCATATCAAATTATGATCTTTGTTAGTCTCTTACACCCAAACAATCCTCTAACCTTTGTAGCTACCACTAACTTTCTCTCGTGCATGCACACACCCTCCTCGCCCTCCCCCTCCCTCGTCATTCTATCCACCGGGCACATTCATTTTTTTCTTTAGGTCGTTCTCCCAGAGTCTCCACAACTCCTTTCCGACACACACCGATCGATAAACCTCTCCAGCGACGCCTGCCTACAACATACACACACACCTTCAATCTCCTCCTCACTAGTAGAAAAGGGGGCAATGGCCTAGGCTAGTTCAGCCCATTAGTCCCGGTTCAATCCAGAACCGGGACCAATGGAGCTATTTGCCCCGGTTCGTGAGCCAAGGGGGCCGGCCGGGCCACGTGGGCCATTGGTCCCAGTTCGTCCGGACCTTTTGGTCCCGGTTGGTGGGACGAACCGGGACCAATGGTCCTGGCTCCTGGCCCACCACTATTGGTCCCGGTTGGTGGCATGAACCGGGACCAATGGCTTCCCGTTAGTCCCGGTTCATGCCACGAACCGGGACCAATAGTGCTTCCTATATATACCCCCTCGCTCGCGAGCAGAGCACACTTCTCTGTTTTTTCTGGCCGAGGGGGAGAGGGCTTGGTGGTGCTCTAGCTCACCTCCTATGCACACATGGTGTACAATGGAATGCCCGAGCCACACTACTTAAGGTTTCTCCTCTCCAAGCTCGACCGCCAAGCTCCATTTTCCTCAATATTTATCTAGGTTTAGCGGTCCGTCACGCCCCGTCCCCGTCTTCATCGCCGTCGATCACCCGCGCTGATCTCATCGCCGGCACCACCGTGGTGAGCCTCTTGTTCTTATCTTCTTTCTGAAAGGAAAAATATTATTACTTGTTTGTTTAGATAGATACTTGTATTATTTTCTTACTTTTATTATTGCATCTTATATAGTGCGATGGTTTTGGTATCCGCCCCCGTCGGCCCTCGTCATGTATATGATTCGGATGTGGTATATATTATATTTTCATAACTATTGGTTCACTTATTGTTTATGAAAATTATGCCGACCAACGTGACATAGATTTTATTTATCTAGGAGGTTGTTGAACCGGAAATTCCAACCGACCCTATTGTCGAGAGGTTAAATTTAGTTGAAGAAGAAAACAATTTCTTGAAGGAAAAAATAAAAAAACTTGAGGAGGAGAAGATGATATTGGAGTTGCATGTTGCGGATGTCGTCGATGATCACAAGATCAAGATGGATGCAATGCGCTTGAAGATGAGAAAGATTAGAAAATATGCCATTCATACCGAGGCTTGGTATCATTATGCCGTTGGATCAGTTGTTACCTTGGTTGCGATTATGATCGCATTTGTTTTCGCATTGAAATGTTTTACATAGTTTCAATGTATGGTTTAATTAATTTAGATGCTCTGCAGAGCTTTATGTTGTTAGATGAGAACTATGTATGTACTTTGGTTTTTATGTGATGATGAACTTCTATTAATTTGGTCACTTAATTATCTATTCATGATGTTCTGTAATGATTTTTGACACACTTAATTATATATAATGCATGCAGATGAACCGGCAATGGATGAACGGTGACAGCCACACCTCCGAGTACATTAAGGGCGTGCATGATTTTCTCGAAGTGGCTGAGGCAAACAAGCAGAATGGTTTTATGTGTTGTCCATGCCCTATATGTGGGAATACGAAGTCTTACTCTGACCGGAAAATCCTTCACACCCACCTACTTTACAAGGGTTTCATGCCACACTATAATGTTTGGACGAGGCACGGAGAAATAGGGGTTATGATGGAAGACGGCGAGGAAGAAGAGTACGATGACAACTATGTGCCCCCTGAATACGGTGATGCTACTGAACATCAAGATGCACCAGACGATGTGCACGATGGTGCTGCAATGGGCGAAGCTGCTGAAGATCAAGAGGAACCAGACAATGTGCCCGATGATGATGATCTCCGCTGGGTCATTGTCGATGCAAGGACACAATGCGAAAGTCAAAAGGAGAAGCTGAAGTTCGATCGCATGTTAGAGGATCACAAAAAGGGGTTGTACCCCAATTGTGAAGATGGCAACACAAAGCTCGGTACCGTACTCGAATTGCTGCAGTGGAAGGCAGAGAATGCTGTGCCTGATAAAGGATTTGAGAAGCTACTGAAAATAATGAAGAAGAAGCTTCCAAAGGATAACGAATTGCCCGACAATACATACGCAGCAAAGAAGGTCGTATGCCCTCTAGGATTGGAGGTGGAGAAGATACATGCATGCCCTAATGACTGCATCCTCTACCGCGGTGCCTACAAGGATCTGAACGCATGCCCGGTATTGGGTGCATTGCGGTATAAGATCAGACGAGATGACCCTGGTGATGTTGACGGCGAGCCTCCCAGGAAGAGGGTTCCTGCGAAGGTGATGTGGTATGGTCCTATAATACCACGGTTGAAACGTCTGTTCAGAAACGGAGAGCATGCCAAGTTGATGCGATGGCACAGTGAGGACCGTAAGAAAGACGAGAAGTTGAGAGCACCCGCTGACGGGTCGCAGTGGAGAAAAATTGAGAGAAAGTACTGGGATGAGTTTGCACAGGACCCAAGGAACGTATGGTTTGCTTTAAGCGCGGATGGCATTAATCCTTTCGAGGAGCAGAGCAGCAATCACAGCACCTAGCCCGTGACTCTATGTATGTATAACCTTCCTCCTTGGATGTGCATGAAGCGGAAGTTCATTATGATGCCTGTTCTCATCCAAGGCCCTAAGCAACCCGGCAACGACATTTATGTGTACCTAAGGCCATTAGTTGAAGAACTTTTACATCTATGGAATGGAAACGGTGTACGTACGTGGGATGAGCACAAAAAGGAGGAATTTGACCTAAAGGCGTTGCTGTTCGTGACCATCAACGATTGGCCCGCTCTCAGTAACCTTTCAGGACAAACAAACAAGGGATACCACGCATGCACGCACTGTTTACTTGACATCGATAGTATATACCTGGGGAGCTGCAGGAAGAATGTGTACCTGGGCCATTGTCGATTTCTTCCGACCAACCATCAATGTCGAAAGAAAGGCAAGTATTTCAAAGGCGAGACAGATCACCGGAAGAAGCCCGCCATGCGTACCGGTGATCACGTACTTGCTATGGTCAATGATTTACACGTAATCTTTGGAAAGGGTCCCGGCGGACTAGCTGTTCCGAATGACGCTGAGAATCACGCACCCATGTGGAAGAAGAAATCTATATTTTGGGACCTACCCTACTGGAAATACCTAGAGGTCCGCTCTTCGATCGACGTGATGCACGTGACGAAGAACCTTTGCGTGAACCTGCTAGGCTTCTTGGGTGTGTATGGGAAGACAAAAGATACACCTGAGGCATGAGAGGACCTGCAACGCTTGCACGAAAAAGAGGGCATGCCTCCGAAGCAGTATGAAGGTCCTGCCAGCTACGCTCTTACGAAAGAAGAGAAAGAAATATTCTTTCAATGCCTGCTCAGTATGAAGGTCCCGACTGGCTTCTCGTCGAATATAAAGGGAATAATAAATATGCCAGAGAAAAAGTTCCAGAACCTAAAGTCTCATGACTGCCACGTGATTATGACACAACTGCTTCCGGTTGCATTGAGGGGGCTTCTACTGGAAAACGTCCGATTAGCCATTGTGAAGCTATGTGCATTCCTCAATGCAATATCTCAGAAGGTGATCGATCCAGAAATCGTACCAACGCTAAGGAGTGATGTGGCGCAATGTCTTGTCAGTTTCGAGCTGGTGTTCCCACCATCCTTCTTCAATATCATGACGCACGTCCTAGTTCATCTAGTCGACGAGATTGTCATTCTGGGGCCCGTATTTCTACACAATATGTACCCCTTTGAGAGGTTCATGGGAGTCCTAAAGAAATATGTTCGTAACCTCGCTAGGCCAGAAGGAAGCATCTCCATGGGCCATCAAACAGAGGATGTCATCGGGTTTTGTGTTGACTTCATTCCTGGCCTTAAGAAGATAGGTCTCCCTAAATCGCGGTATGAGGGGAGACTGACTGGAAAAGGCACGCTTGGAAGGGACTCAATAATATGCAGGGACGGATATTCTTGGTCTCAAGCACACTACACAGTTCTACAGAACTCTACCTTGGTGACCCCGTATGTCGATGAACACAAGAACAATCTGCGCTCCAAACACCCGGAGCAGTGCGACGACTGGATTACATGTGAACACATCAGGACTTTCAGCAGTTGGTTGGAAACACGTCTCAGAGGTGACAGCACTGTTTGTGATGAGCTTTACTTGTTGTCCAGGGGACCATCTTCGACTGTAATGATTTGGAAAGGATACGAGATAAATGGGAATACATTTTACACGATTGACCAAGATGAAAAGAGCACCAACCAAAATAGCGGTGTCCGCTTTGATGCAGCAACCAACAATGGAAATGACACATATTATGGTTACATACTAGACATATGGGAACTTGACTACGGAGTAGATTTTAAGGTCCCTTTGTTTAAGTGCAAGTGGGTCAATCTGTCAGGAGGTGGGGTACAGGTAGACCCACAGTACGGAATGACAACAGTGGATCTGAAAAATCTTGGGTACACTGACAAACCGTTCGTCCTAGCCAATGATGTGGCACAGGTTATCTATGTGAAGGACATGTCTACCAGACCGAGGAAAAGAAAAGATAAGGAAGCGAATACATCATACAATGAGCCAAAGCGCCACATAGTTCTTTCAGGAAAAAGGGACATCCTGGGAGTGGAGGGAAAGACAGACATGTCTGAAGAGTATGAAAAGTTTCATGAAATTCCCCCCTTCAAAGTCAAGGTTGACCCAAGCATCCTGATAAACGATGAAGATTATCCATGGTTACGGCGCAATAAGCAAACGACACAAGCGAAGAAAAAGTGAAGACTTTCTCCCGCAACTATTATATATGATGATACCATGCCAACTTTGTAACAGACGAGTATGATACCATTGTCCGTTTTGTACATGCACATGCTATGCCAACTTTTTCAGAGTTCATTTGAAAACTATGAATTTGAAAACCTCGCCAACCGAAGGGCGCTCACACCGGTTTATAAGTCCGTCCCTCTACACGCCTTGTTAAGCTCACAAACTTGTGATTCACACAAATTTCAAAGAAAACTAATGGCACAAACAGAAAGTTTATAATTTTGCTGACTTAAAAGCAAAAAGAATTAAAAAATAAAACAAAAAACCAAAAGAAAATAATTAATGCAGAAAACAAAACAAAAAACTGGAAAAAAATAAAAATAGCAACAATAAGTATTTTATTGTAAGTAGAAACAAAATAAAATGAATAAAGCAACAAAGAAAACAAAAAAAGTGTTTTCAAATTTGAAAACTAATGGCACTAACAGAAAGTTTATAATTTTTCTAAAACTTAAAGCAAAAAGGATTAAAAAATAAAGCAAAAAACAAAAGAAAATAAATAATGTAGAAAACAAAACAAAAAAAACTGGAAATAAAAAT
>NC_041385.1:777923660-777942603 GCF_002162155.2 Triticum dicoccoides
GCCGTCGCCGCCCGCTCCTCGTCGCCGTCGCCCTGCCCCCCCTGCCCCGTGCCGCCCTGCGCGCCGGCACCCTCGCCTGCCCCCGCGCTGTGAGCCGCCGCCCGGCTCTTTTAATATAATGTTTAAGATCTTTTTTTTTATTTTTATGCTCTGTTTTTTTATGTTTTAATTTTTTTGTTCATATGTGATGTATATGTGTATGTGGCTATAATGTATATGTGTATGTGAACAATGCAAAAGATAGTTTTTTAGAAAAATTAGGACCTTTTTTCTGTTCATAGATTTTTTTGGTGATATTAATTAGTGTAAATATGCAAATGTTTGTATATTCATATGAACAATGAATTAGGCAATACTACTTCATGTATTTTTAAGAAGGAAGAAGAAGAAAAAGAATGAGAGGAAAAAGGAAATAAGAAGAGGAAGAAAGGAGAAGAAGAGGGGAGAGGAGGAGAAATAAATAAGAAAAAGAAAAAAGAAGAAAAAGAAGAGGAGAAGAAGAAAGGAATAGAGGAGAAGAAGAAAAAATAGAAATTTTTTCTATTCTTTTCTTCTTCTCCTCTTTTTTTTCTTCTTCTTTTTCTTCTTCTTCTTCCTTCTTCCTTCTTCCTCTTTTCTTCCTTTTTCCTTATTTTCCTTTCTCGAGGGATAAGAAGAAAAAGAAGAGGAGAAGAAGAAAGAAAGGAATAGAGGAGAAAGAAGAAACTTTGACACGAGGGGGGGGTACCGATACCCCCTCCCCGATAACATTATTTTCCCATGTATATGTATGTTGCTTCGTTGTCGATATAACGAGGGTGTCGAGGATCACCGAGGGGTCGAGGGTTGGGAACTAGGGTAGAGGGTCGAGGGTCGTTAAGGGGTCAAGGGTCAAAGGTTTCAGGGTCGAGGGTCGTTAAGGGGTCAAGGGTCGAAGGTTTCAGGGTCGAGGGTTCCTATAGTGTCAAAGTATTGACGAAATCCATGGCTTCATCATTAGCCGGAAGTAACCATGGCATGATGGTACGAAGTCCTCCAAAGTTATTCTGGAATGGAGTCCCGGATAGGATAATTTGCCTTTTTGTACGAATTTCAGCAAAGGCCTTCCAAATAACGATATTCGGAAGGTTCTTGCTGAACTTTGTACCAAAAAGCGAATTATCCTATCTGGGACTCCGTTCCAAAATAACTTTGGAGAGCTTCGTACCATCATGCACCTGTTACTTTCGCCTAATGATGAAGACATGGTTTTGTTGAATCCTTTGACACTAGGCAACCTCCCGACCCCTCGGCGATCCTCGACCCCTTGACCCTCGACCGCTCGGCGATCCACGACCCTCTACCCTACCGCGGGTGTCGATGCCCACGTCACTTGTGGGACATAGATGTAGTGTTCAACGCCGACCCCCTCCCGATAGCTTCAACACGTGGTGGGGGTCGATATTACCCCCTCCTAGCTTGAAGCGTTCTCGAGGCCACCCCCTAACCCTTGAAGCGTTGTCGAGGCCACCCCAAACCCTAGAGAAGCAGCGTCGAGGCCACTAATATGATTCCTTAATGTGATTAGCTAGCTAGTTCTACGTTTGCCACTAATATATCCATATCTGTCATGTTTGAATAATAATTGCCATATTGTAAATATTTGTAGAAACTATGGACACCCCCCGAGACGAAGCACAAGAAGCGTTGTTGAGGGACATAATCGCTCAAGGAAGTGATGTCGTCTCCTCGTTGATGTTTCTCAACGACAACGATGGTCTGGAAGGAGAGGGTGAAGAAGCTGCTGGCTATGATTTACATGGCTCCAATGACCCAATGCCGGTGCAAGAAGGAGAGGGTGAAGAAGTAGACCGTGAGGACGGCTCCGGTGATCACCAAACCGAGTCCGGCCAGGTATATATATTAGTTAAGCCTGTGCTGACTAGCTAATTGATGCATTCATTGTTTTGGTATCTACACATATTAATGAACTCTCGTCTTTGTTCTTTTTTCTAGCCCTCCGGATCGAGCACAACTTTGGTAAAGAGACGAGGCCCAAAGAAAAAGTTGAGCTCGGATGAAAAGTTTGAGATCATACAAATCGCGCGCGACGGCCAACCGATTGAACCCTACCGGACAAAGAAGGCATTTGTTGCTCAGTGCGGGGTTCTGGTTAGGGACAAGATCCCAATCAGCATCCAGCAATGTTATAAGCCTAAGAACGAAGACCCTGAGGTGTCTTATGTCAATGAGATACAGAAAAAGAATCTTTGGACTGAGCTGAAGTCAAATTTCACCCTACCGCCGGAGGATGATCCAGAGAAGCCAGTTATAGAGCCATTAATCAAGTCTGTTGCTCTGAGGAAGATGGCAGACCTATTCAGGAATTGGAAGAAAGACCTCAATAGGTATGTCGAAAAAAATGAGACACCAGAATTCATGGGCAAATATGAGAAGATCAGAGATGACTGGCCCACATTTGTGGCCCACAAGACATCGGAAAAGAGTAAAAAGATGTCGGCGACAAACAAGAGAAATGCTGAGAAGAAGAAGCTTCACCATCGCACGGGGTCAGGTGGCTACCTCGTAGCCCGGCCTAAGTGGGCCAAGGCTGAGAATGATCTACTTGATAAAGGGATCGAACCAGAGACAATGAACTGGCCAGAACGTTGCCGGACTTGGTTCTTTGGGGCCGGCGGATCCTTGGACCCTATAACAGGGAAGTGCATTGGGACGGACGAACAATTGGACATACCAGTCAAGAGGCTTCAGCAATATATCGAAGCAGCGCAGCAAGGGACGTTCGTTCCAGACAGGGAGAAGGACGAGCTCACAATGGCCCTCGGCAATCTGAGCACCCTGGACGGACACGAGGCACGCCAGGCTCCGTTTTGTGGAAGGCTGGATTTCCGGACGCAGGTGGTTACAAAACCCAGGAGAGGAGGAAGAAACTGGAGCAGAGCCAACTGCAGGCGCTGCACGAAAGGGTAATGGGGCTAGAGGAACGAGAAGCAGATCGCAGCAAATGACCTGCCGAAGCTTCCCCCGAAGCTACCCCGCCATCTCAGCGGAGAAGCAGCGTGGCTTCCACCGAGCTAGTTCAGCCAGAGCATGCCTTGACGGCTCCTGCCAGCTATCCCGTGGATGCTATCACGGATGCTGAAAATTGCCACCTTATGGCGCAATGGAGCAATTTGAAGGTCAAGGCGGTTGTTGGCTCTGTTTATCCTACTAAACCCGACTCAACTTTTCACTGCCGGCCGATTCCAGAAGGATATGCTAAGGTGATGGTCGATGAAATAACAGAGGGATTTGAGGACCTCCGGCTTGACCACCCTACTGGTGAAGGGGAGTATCGGCTGGGTTCTGCTCTGAAGACTCCATGCCTATGGAGGAAGGATCTCATCAACCTTCCGAACTTGATGCCTCCGCCTCCTCCTCCTCCTCCGGCGAGTCAGGGCACTCCGCCTCCTCCACCGCCTCCTCCTCCGGCGAGTCAGGGCACTCCGCCTCCTCCACCGCCTCCTCCTCCGGCGAGTGACGATCAGGGCACTCGGCCGGCTCCTTCTCCGGCGCGTGGCGGCACTCTGCCTCCTTCTCCGCCTGCGCCGGCGCGCCCGAGCAGCCAGCCTCCTCCTTCTCCGCCTCGTCAGCAAGGGCGGAAGAGACCCGCCGCCGCTCCGGCTGCTCCGGCGCGTCGCAGTCCTTCTCCTCCGCCTCGTAAGCAAGGAAAGAAGACATCCGCTCCGTCTACTCTGCCGGCGTCTAGCAGTACAGCCAAAGGCGGGAGGAGATACAGATTCGGTCCTTCTTTGAAGACTCCAGAGAAGTTACCGTACGAGAGGAGCGAGGAGGAAAACGCGAAGATCGCGCAGACCGAAGTGGATGACTGGTTTCAAGGGTTGAAAGCAAAGAGACATCCACCTCCGGAGGAGAAGGTAGATCCGGTGAAAGCGAAGCGCACTCTGGCTGCCCTGACAAAACCACCCAAGTCTCCGCCGAAAGGCAACTATGAGCGCAGTATTGGAAAGGCATTTGCCGAAGCGGAGAGGTCGGGAAGTACTAAAAGTGATCAAAGGATGAAAGAACGACGAGCTGGGAAACAAATTGCCTAGCTCGGTGAACAAGCGAAGCAATCGTGCCCCCCGCTCAAGGTGCCTACTAGCGACATCGTCGATCCGAGGATGGTGCCCGGTTATGGCAATCCTGCAGATTACCTGCCCGGCGATGTACATTATGATATCTTGGAGGTGCAGATACAAAGATACGAGTACGGGAAGCCTCTCATCAAAGATGAAAGTTCTCTATCAACGATGATGCGAAGATTGCATGATTGGTACATGAAAACCTGCAAAGAGTCTGAGGGGAGGAGTACTTTGTATGTGAGAGTTAAAAAGGAGCATGACCTCCTTGGAATTGAACTGTTGCCTATTCCATTTAAGGAGTTCTATCAGTTTTTCAATCAATTGGCCATCGATAAAGCAACGGTCACCTCCTACTGTTTGTAAGTAGTACTACTTCCGTCATTAAGTCTCTCTATATAACTCAGCCCTTTCATTGCATGTATTTATAATTATCCTCACTATATTATGCAGATTGAAGATCGCCGAATTGAAGAAAAGACAAGTGGGAGATATTGGGTTCATTAACACGTATCTCATAGATGCAACTGAGGTTCAATATCGTGCCCAAGAAACCGAGGCCAACTTGCTACGATCGTTGGAAATAAATGAACACAAAGATATAATACTCTTTCCTTACAACTTCAAGTGAGTGTTACTGTCTTGTGGCATATTCGGTTTCCTTATTAGTCCAGGTTATAGTAATGTAATATTGATGAGTTATGCATGTGTGCGCAACTACCACTATATTCTCCTAGAGATTAAGCTTGAGAAGGGAGTAGTAACTGTCTTAGACTCCAAGCAAAAAGATCCCAAGGAGTATGCGGACATGACTGAAATGCTCGAGAAGTAAGTTAAATCGATCATTATCCACCATATCGGCAACTTTGTTCATTTCTAATATCAAGTAATTGTTTTCTTTGTATGGCATGGCTTGGAGAAAATTCACCAAAAAAGCTCCAGGACTACCGAAGAAGCTGCAATTTAGGCACCCGAAAGTAAGTACTATATAGTAGCATATTCCAGGCATCTCCTAGTGATTCAAGCGCTAGTTTCATCAATACCATTTAGCATGCTTGCTAATTATCAGTTTGATTGACCTCTATTTCTTGTAAAGTGGTTGTGGCAGGAACAACGGAATGATTTCTGTGGATACTACATTTGCGAGTCCATCCGCCACACGACCTGTGAGCGGGGCTACTCCGACAAACAATGTGAAGTGCGTAAATAAAAATATTCACAATTTTATTTTATTACCATCATTTGTGTTGAGTTTCATTCATTCATATATATATATATGTGTGTGTATTGGACCCCTTCTTAAAATTAGATGTTTCGGATGCGGGATGAACTCCTAGCACCAGATCGCATGCAAGCAATTCAAGAGGAATTGGCGGCATTCTTTCTTGACCACGTGATCGCTGAAGACGGAGAATACTATGTGGACCAGGCGTCCGTATTTTAGGAGATTATATATTTGTAAAAGATAATTATTGTATATATGTAGCCGGTAGTGTCGGATAGATATACGAGAACTTGTTGTTCGACCAATCTCTCGGAGAAGGAGAGGTGGCCGATATCACTTCTCTGTTTGCTTACTAGCTAGCTAGCGTGTCTAGCTAGTCCTTTCTATACATATGTATGGTATGTAGCGTCGACTAAGCACGGACAAAAGAGAGGACACTTCTCTCTATTAATTAGCTAGCTATAGCACAATATATGAAACACCTAAATTAACCCCCCAAAACCCCCCAAACCCCCCCCCCTTCAAAACAAAAACAAAAACCCCAGCCACAGAAATGCTGACGCGTGGATGCCTATTGGTCTCGGTTGGTGCCACCAACCGGGACCAAAGGCCCTCCTGCCTGGGCTCAACGGACAGACCACGTGGAGGCCCATCTGTCCCGGTTCTGGATTGAACCAGGACTAAAGGGTCAGGGCATTAGTACCGACCCTTTAGTCCCGGTTCATGAACCGGGACTAAAGGCCCTCACCAACCGGGACTGTAGGCCCTTTTTCTACTAGTGTATGCTTCTGTTCTTCATCTGTAATCCAGTGGTGTGGTGAACCTACCTACTACAGCACAATGTCATATTCTACAATGTCTTAACTATGAACAATGTCATATCATTCTACTACTCCCTCCGTCCGAAAATACTTGTCATTGAAATGGATGTATCTAGATGTATTTTAGTTCTAGACACATCCATTTTGATGACAAGTAATTCCGGATGGAGGGAGTATTATTTAAACCGTCTCTTTATTTGCCAATCTGAAATGGGATAAATTGACAGCACACTAACCATTGATACTTATGAGTTCTTGATCTGTAATCCAGTGGTGTTGTGAAGCTGCCAACTCCTTCACAATGTCATTTCCTGCCATGTCTTGACCTGAACAATACCATATTGTGTTAATGCAATTTTAAACTGTGTCACTTTATTCGTCAGTAAGAAATGTGATGAATTGTCAGCACTGATACTTTTATGTGCAAAACCTGTCATCTGTCTGCTTGTTTATCTTTCAGAGTGAGGAAGATTTAAGTGTTGAACAAGCGCAGTCTCATCATCTTGCTCAGCTGCTTGCGCTGCAGCTCCCCAGTAGGTCTAACTTTCTTGAACTCTATTGAAGTGATGTCGGTTTTGTATATTATTTTGTTGGCATGTTTATTTGCACTGGTGGCGATCTTTGATGCCCAGTGTATGTAATCTGCTATCTGCTTGTGCTTTATTATCATAGTGGCGAACTTTGATGCCCAGTGGATGTAATAGGTTGTAATTTCTTTATTGTATAGTCTAGGTTTTTTTTTATTCACGATGCTACAGTTATTTTACTATCTTCGCAGTAAAACGGCCAAACCGTAAAATTACGGTACATAATCGGGCCGTCATGCAATCACGATGTAGGTTGGGCCTGAAACGTGCCGAACAGCTAACGGGCCGGCAGCAGCCCGAAATGAACCCCGGCCCATGATTGTGCGAATCAAATCACGGGCTTTTAACAGGCCAAAATTGTCTCGATCCTTGCTTGGCCCAATCAGATATCGGCTGCAAGCAGGCCGGATGCAAACCGGGCCGTAGTTAGGCCCAACTATATGACGGGCATTTAACAGGCCGAAATTAATATAGGGCCGAAATGTTAAACGGGTCCTTAAGAGGCCAAAACTAATGTCAGGCCGAATTACTAAGTGGGCCTCTAGCAAGTGGGCCCAAAAGCATAGTGTCCAGTTGACGGGCCGAATCTGATATGGGCCATAATTGAGCCCATAGCCTCTTAAAGGGCCGTACCTGATCTGGGCCGTAATTTGGCCCAGAACGTGGTAGGCTTTTAACGGGCCGGATCTCACATGGGCCACTATTAGGCCCGGAACGTGGCAGGCCATTAATGGACCGGATCAAATATGGGTCGGCATTTTGCCCAAAACATGCCAGTCAGTTAATGGGTCGGCCTACCAGGGCCCTCAAATTCTTGTGGGCCTACAGCTGGGCCGTCCTGTTAATGTCGGTGAAATCTCGCGGGCCTTTAGCCAGGCCGGCCCATTATGATCTGCAAGAATCTTGTGGGCCTTTACCTGGGCCGGCCCATTATGGCAAACAAAAATCTTGTGGGCCTTTACCTGGGCCGGCACATTATGGCCCCCGAAATCTTGTGGGTCGTTAGCTGGGCCAGCCCATTATGGCCCGCAAAATCTCGTGGGCCTTTAGCTGGGCCGGCCCATTATGGTCCGCGAAATCTTGTGGGCCTTTAGTTCGGCCGGCCCATTTAAATTTGATGGGCTGGTCCACGTGTGAACATATCATAGGTGCGTCTCGCCCATTGGATGAGTGACACCTGTGCCAGCGCGGACCTGACACGTGTCTCCTCCAGCCAATGATGGTTTTACACGTGGAAAATCCCCATTGGTCAGGACTGTTAACGGGTTATCGGATCCAAAACCCGACCCGATAGCTTAACGGCGTTCCGTTACGGTGGATGCCACGTGTCGGTCAACCTTGACGAAAGCACTTCTATGACGCGTGATTTATCGTCATGGAAGTGGACACTTCCGTGATGATAATTTTGGTAATGTCATGGAACACTTCTACGACAGCACAGGTATGACTATCTTGATTCTGTCATAAATTTGTCATGGATGTACATGCATGACAAAAAACGCGACCTACTGTGACAAACACGTATCATCACGGAAGTGTATTTTTTTTGTAGTGAGCCCTCTATGCAGGAAACGCGCTGGAACAACGACCATAGTGGTAGCGCGCTATGGGCGGAATCGCTACTACTATTCCTAGCCTACCACCAACACGGTGGAAATTATAGTGGTAGCACTTTTTTCTGCTGACGCGCTACTACTATAGTTGTAGCTATAGCACGCTTTTCTAGAACGCGCTACTACAAAGTAGCAGTAGCACCCTATTTTAACCAGCGCTACTTCTATACCTCTATGTATAGGCTTTTCCCTAGTAGTGATGTACTAGGTTTTCGGTTAATACAATTCTAGCATGAATAATAAACATTTATCATGATATAAGGAGATATAAATAACAACTTTATTATTGCCTCTAGGGCATATTTCCTTCAGTCTCCCACTTGCACTAGAGTCAATAATCTAGATTACATAGTAATGATTCTAACACCCATGGAGTCTTGGTGCGGATCATGTTTTGCTCGTGGAAGAGGCTTAGTAAACGGGTCTGCAACATTCAGATCCGTATATATCTTGCAAATCTCTATGTCTCCCTTCTTGACTTGATCGCGGATGGAATTGAAGCGTCTCTTGATGTGTTTGGTTCTCTTGTGAAATCTGGATATTAGTTCGCCAAGGCAATTGCTCCAGTATTGTCACAAAAGATTTTCATTGGACCCAATGCACTAGGTATTACAACTAGATCAGATATGAACTCCTTCATTTAGACTCCTTCATTTGATGCTTCCGAAGCAGCAATGTACTCTGCTTCACACGTAGATCCCGCCATGACGCTCTGCTTGGAACTGCACCAACTGATAGCTCCACCATTCAATATAAATACATATCCAGTTTGTGACTTAGAGTCATTCGGATCAATGTCAAATCTTGCATTGACGTAACCATTTATGACAAGCTCTTTGTCACCTCCATAAATGAGAAACATATCCTAAGTCCCTTTCAGGAATTTCAGGATGTTCTTGACTGCTGTCTAGTGATCGACGCCTGGATTACTTTGTTACCTCCCTGCTATACTTATAGCAAGGCACACATCAGGTCTGGTACACAGCATTGCATACATGATAGAACCTATGGTTGAGGCATAGGGAATGACTTTCATTTTCTCTCTATCTTCTGCAGTGGTCGGGCATTGAGTCTAACTCAACTTCACACCTTGTAACACAAGCAAGAACCCTTTCTTTGACTGATCCATTTTGAACTTCTTCAAAACTTTATCAAGGTATGTGCTTTGTGAAAGTCCAATTAAGCATCTTGATCTATCTCTATAGATCTTGATGCCCAATATATAAGCAACTTCACCGAGGTCTTTCATTGAAAAATTCTTATTCAAGTATCCTTTTATGCTATTTGGAAATTCTATATTATTTCGAATCAATAATATGTCATCCACATATAATATTAGAAATGCTACAGAGCTCCTACTCACTTTCTTGTAAATACAGGCTTCTCCAAAAGTCTGTACAAAACCATATGCTTTGATCACATTATCAAAGCGTATATTCCAACTCCGAGAGGCCTGCACCAGTCCATAAATGGATCACTGGTGCACACTTTGTTAGAACCTTTTGGATCGACAAAACCTTTTGGTTGCATCATATACAACTCTTCTTTAAGAAATCCATTATGGAATGCAGTTTTGACATCCATTTACCAAATTTCATAATCATAAAATGCGGCAATTGCTAACATGACTCGGACAGACTTAAGCATCGCTACGGGTGATAAGGTCTCATCGTAGTCAACTCCTTGAACTTGTCGAAAACCTTTCGCAAAAGTCGAGCTTTGTAGACAGTAACATTACCATTAGCGGTAGTCTTCTTCTTGAAGATCAATTTATTTTCTATGGCTTGCCGATCATCGGGAAAAATCCACCAAAGTCCACACTTTGTTCTCATACATGGATCCCATCTCAGATTTCATGGCCTCAAGCCATTTTGCGGAATCTGGGATCATCATCACTTCCTGATAGTTCATAGGTTCATCATGATATTGCAACATGACATCCAGAATAGGATTACCGTACCACTCTGGTGCGGACCATACTCTAGTTGACCTATGAGGTTCGGTAGTAACTTGATCTTAAGTTTCATGATCATCATCATTAGCTTCCTCACTAATTGGTGTAGGAATCACTACAACTGATTTCTGTGATGAACTACTTTCTGATTCGGGAGAAGGTACAATTACCTCTTCAAGTTCTACTTTCCTCCCACTCACTTCTTTCGAGGCAAACTCCTTCTCTAGAAAGGATCCCTTCTTAGCAACGAATATCTTGCCTTCACATATGTGATAGAAGGTGTACCCAACAGTTTCTTTTGGGTATCCTATGAAGACGCATTTCTCCGATTTGGGTTCGAGCTTATCAGGTTGAAGCTTTTTCACATAAGCATCGCAGCCCCAAACTTTAAGAAACGACAGTTTAGGTTTCTTGCCGAACCACAATTCATATGGTGTCGTCTCAATGGATTTAGATGGTGCCCTGTTTAACATGAATGCAGCCGTCTCTAAAGCATAACCCCAAAATGATAGCGGTAAATCAGTAAGAGACATCATATATCGCACCATATGTAATAAAGTACGGTTACGACGTTCAGACACAATATTACGCTGTGGTGTTCCAGGTGGCGTGAGTTGTGAAACTATTCCACATTGTTTCAAATGAAGACCAAAGTCGTAGCTCAAATATTTGCCTCCATGATCAGATCGTAGAAACTTTATTTTCTTGTTACGGTGATTTTCCACTTCACTCTGAAATTCTTTGAACTTTTCAAATGTTTCGGACTTATGTTTCGTTAAGTAGATATACCCCTATCAGCTTAAATCATCTGTGAAGGTCAGAAAATAATGATACCCGCCACGAGCGTCAACACTCATCGGACCGCATACATCATTATGTATTATTTCCAGTAAGTCAGTAGCTCATTCCATTGTTCTGGAGAACGGAGTTTTAGTCATCTTGCCCATGAGGCATGGTTTGCAAGCATCGAGTGATTCATAATCAAGTGATTCCAAAAGCCCATCAGGATGGAGTTTCTTCATGCGATTTACACCAATATGACCTAAACGGCAGTGCCACAAATAAGTTGCACTATCATTACTAACTTTGCATCTTTTGGCCTCAATATTATGAACATGTGTATCACCACGATCGAGATCCAAAAAAAATAGACCACTCAACAAGGGTGCATGACCATAGAAGATATTACTCATACAAATAGAACAACCATTATTCTCTGATTTAAATGAAAAATCGTCTCACATTAAACAAGATCCAGATATAATGTTCATGCTCAACGCGGGCACAAAATAAAAATTATTCAGGTCTAAAACTAATCCCGGAGGTTGATGTAGAGGTAGCGTGCCGACGATGATCACATCAGCCTTGGAACCATTTCCAACATGCATCGTCACCTCGTCCTTAGTCAATCTCCGTTTAATCCATAGCCCCTATTTCGAGTGGCAAATATGAGCAACAAAACCAGTATCAAATACCCAGGCACTACTATGAGCATTAGTATGGTACACATCAATAACATGTATATCAAATATACCATTCACTTTTCCATCCTTCTTATCCGCCAAATACTTGGGGCAGTTCCGCTTCCAGTGACTAGTCCCTTTGCAGTAGAAGCACTCAGTTTCAGGCTTAGGTCCAGACTTGGGTTTCTTCTCGAGAGTAGCAACTTGCTTGCTATTCTTCTTGAAGTTCTCCTTCTTCCCTTTGCCCTTTTTCTTGAAACTAGTGGTCTTGTTAACCATCAACACTTGATGCTCCTTCTTGATTTCTACCTCCACAGCCTTTAGCATTGTGAAGAGCTCGGGAATTGTCTTTTCCACCCCTTGCATATTATAGTTCATCACGAAACCTTTATAGCTTGGTGGCAGTGATTGAAGAACTCTGTCAATGACACTATCTTCAGGAAGATAAACTCCTAGCTGAGTCAAGTGGTTTTGGTACCCAGACATTCTGAGTATGTGTTCACTGACAGAACTATTCTCCTCCATCCCTTGCATCTATAGAACTTGTTGGAGACTTCATATCTCTCAACTTGGGCATTTGCTTGAAATATTAACTTCAACTCTTGGAACATCTCCATATGCTCCATGACGTTCAAAACGTCTTTGAAGTCCCGATTCTAAAACATAAAGCATGGCACACTGAACTATCGAGTAGTCATCAACACGCTACTGCCAGACATTCACAATGTCTGCAGTTGTTGGGGCAGGTGGTACACCTAGCGGTACTTCCAGTATGCAATTCTTCTATGCAGCAATGAGGATAATCCTCAAGTTATGGACCCAGTCCGTGTAGTTGCTACCATCATCTTTCAACTTCACTTTCTCTAGGAACGCATTAAAATTCAAGGGAACGGTAGCACGGGCCATTGATCCACAACAACATAGATATGCAAAAAAAAAACTTTGGACTAAGATCATGATAAATTAAAGTTCAATTAATCACATTACTATAGAAATCCCACTTATATAGACATCCCTCTAGTCGTCTAAATGATCACATGATCCATATCAACTAAACCATGTCCGATCATCACGTGAGATGGAGTAGTTTTCAATGGTGGACATCTCTATGTTGATCATATCTACTATATGATTCACGTTCAACCTTTCGGTCTCAGTGTTCCGAGGCCATATCTGCATATGCTAGGCTCGTCAAGTTTAACCCGAGTATTCTGCAGGTGCAAAACTGCCTTGCACCCGTTATACGTGAACGTAGAGGTTATCACACCCGATCATCATGTGGTGTCTCGGTACGATGAACTGTAGCAACAGTGCATACTCAGGGAGAACACTTATACCTTGAAATTTAGTGAGGGGTCATCTTATAATGCTACCATCGTAATAAGAAAAATAAGGTGCATACAAGATAAACATCACATGCAATCAAATTATGTGACATGATATGGACATCATCATCTTGTACCTTTGATCTCCATCTCCAAAGCACCGTCATGATATCCATTGTCACCGGCTTGACACCTTGATCTCCATCGTAGCATCGTTGTCGTCTCGCCAACTATTGCCTGTACGACTATCGCTACCGCTTAGTGATAATGTAAAGCAATTACATGGCAATTGCATTTCATACAATAAAGCGACAACCATATGGCTCCTGCTAGTTGCCGATAACTTTGTTACAAAACATGATCGTCTCATACAACAATTTATATCACATCATGTCTTGACCATATCACGTCACAACAAGCCCTGCAAAAACAAGTTAGACATCCTCTACTTTGTTGTTGCAAGTTTTACATGGCCGCTACGGGCTTCTAGCAAGAACCGTTCTTACCTACGCATGAAAAGCACAATGATTTTTTGTCAAGTGTGTTGTTTTAACCTTCAACAAGGACCGGTCGTAGTCAAACTGGATTCAACTAAAGTTGGAAAAACAGACACCCGCCAGCCACCAGTGCGCAAAGCACGTTGGTAGAACCAATCTCATGAACATGGTCATGTAATGTCGGTCCGGACCGCTTCATCCAACAATACCGCCGAATCAAAGTAAGACGTTGGTGGTAAGCAGTATGACTATTATCACCCACAACTCTTTGTGTTTTACTCGTGCATATCTTCTACGCATAGACCTGGCTCGGATGCCACCGTTGGGGAACATAACATGCAATTTCAAAAAAAATCCTACGATCACGCAAAATCTATCTTGGAGATCACTACTGCAGGATGCTGCTAACGCGACACTATGATCAGAGACCCTTCAAGAAACTGTGTGCGATGCAATAATCGCAAACGGTGGTGTAAGAGAACCGTCAAAAATGTGCAAAATGTTTGCGATGATGGATGCATCAAACACGGTTCAGATTTTAGTTGCGTGTGCGATGCACGGCATACGGTGCAGTTCAATGAAATATTTGCAATGAGGAGGAATAAAAGAAACGGGCAGCCAGATGAAGGCGTGTGCGATACACAGCATACGGTTCACTCGGATTAATTGTTTGTAATGAGGCAGAACAACAGAAACAAACAACTAGATAAAGGTGTGTGCGATTGAGGGCATACGCTTCAAAAGGATTAACTGTTTGCGATTAGGCAACAGAACGGAAAGGTCAGCCAGATCAAAGGTGTGTGCGATTGATGGAATACACTTCACATGGATGAACTGTTGGAGATTAGCCACAACTAATAGAAACAGTTAGACAGATCAACGTGTGTGCGCTAGACGGGCACACATTCTAATTAAAAGAAGCGTGCACGATGGTAATAACGAGCGTGCACGGTTCTTGGAACAAGACGTGTGCTGACATTGCCTATTGTGGTGCACCAAATGCCACGTACGCGGCCGGGAAAGCATGCCCACGTTATGCCGTCTGGGAATAGTGCCGCACTTAGAATTTATAGAACCGTCAATAAATTTTGAGCCTGCGTCCCGTCACCTTCCAAATTGCAAACCTGTTCACACCAATCAAAACCTAAACAGTTTCCCACTTAGGAGTGTATTAGTACTCGGTTATAAATATTGTACTATGCCAAGATGAATACACATTCCTTCCTCAACTCCTCATCCACAAAAGCAAACAAGTCATTCAGCATCGTTCTCTTGCGTCTGCCATGGCCAGATTGAGTTCTCGATTGAGAGATTACCACCATGGAGAGGCGAGCATGGAAGTGGAAGCACGAGAGATGTCCCGCTTAGCCGCGAAAGTAGCCAACATGTCTCGCGGCACCGCCGAAGCAGCATGAAGGTCTCGCCACGCCGCAGAAGCAGCACGGAGGTCCCGCCACACCGTCGATGCAGCAGACTGATCCGGTCACACCGCGGAAGAAGCAGATATGTCCTGCCGCGCCGTGAATGCAGTAGAGATGCCCTCCCGTGACGTGGCAGCCTGGGAAATTCTCTCGCAAGCAGGCGATGACTCTTACAGGCGCATGCATGCGATCGTCCATAGCCAAATGGATCAGATCTCCAGCTGGATGAAGCTGCAGGACGAGTTGAATGCCTTGATTGAACAACTCCAGGCCGACCACGACCTGCTGAGGGCGAAGATCGTCGGAAGGGCAGAGCAGGCGGAAGAGACTGCTGCCTTGTTGAAGAGGACGAGCATCATTGTCAAGAAACTTATGGACGAGAATGCCATGCTCTGCATCGAGCACGAAAGGCTGGTGGAGGAATCCGCAGTTGCTTCCGAGCAGAATATTAAGGACATGAAACGATGAAAGAGATCATCACCGCTCGCGGCGAGAACTAGTCTCCGCGACCTACAGAGCATTAAGAAACTAGAGATCAGAGGGCCAGATCGTTGTATGCGTCTTCCTTCTTCTTTTGCCCTTGTGTATTTCAGGCGTAGCCGCATGTGGCTTTTTTAGTTATCTTCCTAGATATGTAAGAAAATTATTGTCCACTATCATCGTCCTTATATTCATCATGCTTGCTATAAGTTGCAGTTAATGCTATATAGGTCCATCGGATCTTACATCAAGATCCGTGAAAAACTTTCTTTTCAGATTTTCACTTTTCTCTCTTAAATCTCAATCCAGTGAGACATAGCCACGCCGTCAAACAAGGGCTCGGGCGCCATTAATAGAGACGTTGGGAGGGAGGTGCACGGCAGATAGAGGTCAAAGGGCTCTCCTCCCGATGAGTACACACAGGGGTCTGATCGCACGCCTCCCATACTCAAATAGCTACCCCGCACGGCACCTCCTAGCCAATAAAAAAGGGACGCGTGGCGGTACGTAATTGGTAAGTAGAACACCCACGGTTTCAATAATAGTTGTGTTTCGAATTTGTAACGTGACAACACTTGTTCCAAAATGACTTTGTTGATTTTTAAGTGTGCGCCCTCGTAAATCGGCTAGAAAAATTACCACAACATGTTGGTGCCATGTCATTACACCATGCCAAGTTTCATGATTTTCAGGCGTGTTTTGGATTTACAGTAATTAAAAAATGAAGTTTCTCAATCTTTCCGGCCGAGCCACGACGCTCAGATGTTTGAATTTCATTCTCATTTCTTGCATGGGACCTAGAAATTCACCCAAGGACACACATGGATTTTTCAACCAACTTTGGTGCACTGGAGCATGTGCTTGTAGTTCAAATTTGAATTATGCACATTAAATGCCCAAAAAATCAATTAATGTATAAAAAGGCCAAACAAACCCGAAATAATTCCAAAATTTAGCACAATACTTCTATTTGGTCTAATCTGTCGGTGTAAACAAATTAAGGTGGGAGAAGGCAGTGTACGTATGTCATTTCACACACGGAGGTGACACGTCCCCTCTCGGAACCACGAGCCTTCTTGAGAGAAGCTCCGGTTTGCAAGCAGCTTATACCAAAGCTTGTCCCAAAAAATTTATCGTAGCATGTTGGTGCCATGTCATGACACCATGCCAAGTTTCATGATTTTTAGGCGTGTTTTGGATTTACATGAATTGAAAAACCAAGTTTCTCAATCTTTCTGGCCGAGCCACGACGCCCAGATGTTTGAATTTCATTCCCATTTCTTGCATGGGACAAGAACGGTCTGGAAAACCATCCTTGTGCCATTTAATAAATTCCCATGCCTTTACAAGGAATGGACAGATATTTCAAGGAAATGTGTGGCAATGGTCAACCATAAATGCATCGTTTACTAGGTAACAACTATACAGAAAATGAAATAAATGCTTGAAAAACATGACGCCTGGCATGGTGCCATGGTATGGCCTCACCATGCCCTGGTAAAAATTTGAAATGTTATCTTTATGTTGTCATGCACGCCTTTCATAAACCAAACCATCACCGAGGAAGTTTCATCATTTGGAGAGCGAAATCGCCAAGATTGAAGGGGGATCCAAATTTCCTTTTTCCTTTGTCCATGAGTTTTTTCTAAGATGAACATACACCCTGCAAATCACCATGTTCAAATTTGACACTTTTTCGGATTCATTTACCATATTTAGGGGATTATGTGCATTTTCTAGGCATTAATGCACATAATTCAAGTTCAAACAATCGATGCATGAAAGGGTGCACAAGAATGGTCTGGAAAATGATACTCATGCCATTTATTAAATTCTCATGCCTTTTACAAGGAATGGACAGATATTTCGATGAAATGTGTGGCAATAGTCAACCACAAACGTTTGTTTATTGGGTTTTCAACTATAGAAAAAATGAAATAAATGATTGAAAAACATGACGCCTGGCATGGTGTCATGGTATGACCTCACCATGCCCTAGTGAAAATTTGAGAAGGTTTGGCTTATGTCTTCATGCAGGCCCTTCATAAATCGAACCATAGTCGGGGAAGTTCCATGCTTTCGAGAGGGAAATCACCAAAATTGGAGGGGAATCCAAATTTTCTTTGTTCTTTGCCCTGGAGTTTTTTTTTCTATGAAGAACATATACCCTGCAAATCACCGTGTTCAAATTTGGCATTTCTCCGGGCTCATTTACCATATTTAAGGGATTATGTGCATTTTCTAGGCATTTGGCGCATATAAATCCAATCCAGCTACAGCAGCACTGGTCTTATGTGAGGGACGTGGATTGCCGTTCGATCGCGGTGCATCCTACGGTGCACATGCGCGATCCGTGTGGGTGGGGTTTCGGCCAATCACAACGCAACACACAATAGCCTCAGCGCACACTGTTTCCGAAAGCGACCGAGATGAACCGTGTGCGATAATGAACGAGAAAAATTGTAAGGGAAGCCAAATTTCCTTTGTCGTTTGTCATTGAGCTCTTAAAAACCACCGCACTGTAAGGTTGCCCGGCCCCTCCGTCCCAGAGCTCTCTCTAAGCATCATTCATGGCACCATGGCGCACAGTAATCGGTAAGGAAGCGATGGCATCCCGCGGCACCGCGTTCCTAACCGCATGCGACCGCACACATGGTAAGGAAGCGATGGCATCTCGCCGTGCCGAGTTCATCACCGTCGTCGGCCACACAGTTACGTGGGCGGACTTTGAGGCTGCCATGGCCGAATGGGCAGTGGATCTAGAGGCGGCCAAAGCCGCATAGGAGGATCGGAAAAGGCAGAGAGCAGTCAAGAAAAGAAAGTCCCGCCGCCACAAGAAAGAAGAGGTTGCACGCCGTGATGAGGAGAGCTTGGCGGAGATCGAAGCACGGTTGGCTTCCGCCTACAAGGCCAGGAAGGAGAACACAGGCGTCTGGCCAGCATGCCCCAATGGCAGCATGTGAGAAGTAGTTTAAGTTTGTAGTGTTAGAGCAAATTAGCAGTAGTAATTTAAGTTTGTAGTATTAATGTACAATGTCGGTAAGAGCATCCTTTGAGCGTTGATTAGCATGTGCGACCATGTGCGCTTCTTTGCATTAATCATTAGAAGATCACAAAACACACGGTTTCTATGCCGTACCCGTGTGCGTTTTTTTGCGTTAATGATCCATAAGTCTGTTACCTGTGCGATGGTTCCTAATAAACCAGGCATACCATTGACCGAAAAATCAACTACACGAGTACATTTTTTTGGAGACCTGAATTGCCAATTTTCTATTTTCTCGCACACGAGTATTTTACGCGCTTCGTCTCCATTGTGTGTTTCCCCCGCCCAAGTTTCAAGTTTCGCAGCCAAATTTTTTCATTAGGCGCGGGATTTCAGAATTTATTCCTCCGACTACATCCTCACCCATCAAATTTCCTCAGTATCTCCCCCCCCCACTTCCCCCTCCCCTCC
>NC_041385.1:777943021-777957214 GCF_002162155.2 Triticum dicoccoides
CTCCCCCTACTGGCAGCTCAAACCGCCGCCGCCGCAACCACAACCTCAACCACATCTACGTCTGCTCGGATCCAGTCAGGTAACCCACCGATCTCTATCATGGCCCCAGCCTGATTGCTAAAATGGCGCTTGCAAAACATCATCATGCCTCCAAATCCCCACCGTTCCTACCTCTAGAGCATCGTCGTGCAAGCCCAACCACATATCACGTAGATGTCGAGGAGCTGATGGCGGTCCATGGCGCGATGGCCGCTGTGCGTGTTGACCCGGAGGAACACCTCGCCTCTGCCGCCGCTGACATGGTGCAGGCTCTGGCCGAGAAGAAGTGCCTTAGCGACTACCCCCAGGACTTAACAGGTATGATATGACCAGCTAAATCTTACCAATACCACTTGCAATGGCTATGTTTTGTAAGGTTGATGTATTAAGCATGTTCATGCCTTGTTTATTTCAGTATTGCACACTATGTGATGTTCGAGTATTAACCGTTCAATTCAATTTCACCAATACCAGCAACAAACTTTGGTACCATGCTACTCTCCGCAATGAAGATATACTAAAGATGCTACCCATTTGCTATTTTTGGTGGATACTAACCCTGTTGTACTTAACATGCCTATCCATGTACTTATGCAGGGCCATAACGGGAATGCTGTTGTTTGCCGTCGAGGTTAGTTGCATCCCATGTCTTACAGTATTTTACATCATTTGTGCAATTGCAGTTTGGCTTGTAACATTTACTTGCTTCTTGTAGGTACACATTTCGGGGGCACTGAGCCACGCTTCGACTCGGAGGAAGAGCTCGCCTCCGCCGCCACTGACTTTGGGCGGGCTCTGGCCAAGATGAAGTGCCCAAGCAACTACCTCTCAGGACTTACAAAGTATGAACTCATCAGTTCAATCTTACCAATACCAGTCGCAATTAATGGCTATGTTTTGTACGCTCGATGTCTTAAACATCTAGTAGTAAACATGCCTAACACATTTTAGCTATTTTCCCTACCTTTTTGTAGACAACTGGGCCATTATCTGCTCTGGCAGCACCTGCCTTGTGATGATTAACTCTGCCAATTGCATTTTTATCAGTACCGGTTTCAATGACCATTAAGCATGTTGCAACAGTTGTATCCATTTTTAAACAGTTGTATTTCAATGGCTACAAACTTACAAAACATGAATTAGGATGTTGTTAAGCCTGTTGCAATTAATAGTTGTATCCATTTTTTAATCCGTCCCTTTGCTACTGTGCTACTCTTTCGCAATGAAGATATCACTACAGATGATATCGTTTTATTACCATTTGCTATTTTTGATGGATGTTAACCCTGTTGTAGTTAACATTGGCTTTCCATGTACTTATACAGGGCTACAATGGGTGATGTTGTTGTTTGCTATGAAGGTTAGCTGCATCCCATGTCTTATACACCATCTATTCCTAAATTTAAGTATTTTTAAGATTCCAATACAGACTACATAAGGAGCAAAATGAGTGAATCTAGATTCTAATGTAAACTATATCTATAATTCTATATACATCCGTATGTAGTTCATATTGAAATCTCTAAAAAACATGTACTTGGGAATGTAGGTAGTTGTATTTTATATCATTTGTGCAATCTCATTTAGCTTCTAACATTTACTAGTTGCTTGTAGGTACGTATATGAGCGGTACTGATCCACGCTTCCATCCCTTTTGCATATAGGGCAATGAGATATTCATGAACAAGCGTCAAGTGAGGAAACTAAGAAAGATTGTTAGGCGAAAGAAACGGGTGATGGGAATTAAGCTCTTTATTTACACTTTGTCTAAGATATTAGTGAAATTTAGGATGGTAAGTAATCTATTGCCTTTTCCCCCTACCCACAACAAGTTACTCTATTAGACCTCATGATCTGATACTTTTTTTTCAGTGGTTTCCGAAGCTATTTACTGATGATTACCTTGCAAACTACATGACCGGAGTGGAGGCAACTAAGGTTAAAGTATATAATTCATGCTATCATGATAATGCTCTAGAAGTCTTCCTGGAGGCGGTGAAGGATGAGCGGGCGATCGTCACAAGTGGTTGGACAAAAGTTGTTCGTGCCTATGGCATGCAGGAATGCACATTATGGGCATTCCGCTTCTTCAACAACATCGGCAGTCAAAATAATTTACACTTGTCTTTTCACCTTTTTACCGCTAGTAAATATTGTGGTTTATCATAGTTAATTGTTGTCTAATCCTGTAATTACTGAACATATTGTACTGACAATTTTATTTATGGATTCGTTGTTGAACCATTGTGCTGAGAATTTGAATTGCACATTTCATATTTCAAAATTTCCAATTCAAATAATAAATTACAGCCAAAAAATTTGTACAGGAGCGAATAAAATAATGTGCACATGGTTAGAAAGAAAACAGTGTGTGCGATGAAAAAAGAAAACGAACGGTTCTTTGCCGTGAAACGTCTGCGATGCCCTTCGGACGCACACACGGTTTTGTCTCATATACGTGTGCGATTCATGGTAATACGGCAAACGTTTCAAACCTGTGTGCATGTGTGATAGGAATACAAATCTCACATAGTAACAAAAATGTACACGTTGGCGTTAGTAGAGGCACCGCACACATTTTACATTCTTGAACCGTGTGCAATAACGTATCTATCACAAACATATCGGGAGATTAAATGTTGATGTCCATCTTTTTCACACGACTATAGCGGCCTAATCATTTGGGATGTACATACAAACGGAAATGTTTTTCCTGAATTGACTGTGTGGGATGTACATACGAACGGAAACGTTTTCCCCGGATTCACTGTGTGGGATGTACATAAGAATAGAAACGTACTCCTTGGATTGACTGTGTGTGATACACATACGAACGGAAATGTTTTTCTGGGATTCACTGTGTGGGATGTACATACAAACGGAAATAATTGGGTTTCGATGCCTTGCCCGATCGCACACGAGCCAGCTTGTGTGCCAGGAGGGCCTCTCCCCGACGGTTTCTGGGTCGTGTGGGAAGGACCCCTCTATCGCCCACACTCACTTGGCGACGGTTCCAAACGCCATCGCGGAAAGGGGTTTAAAACCGTTTGTATAGCACCGACGCGTACCAGTGGATGCATAGCAAAGATAGGGGGAGAGTGCGTCCACGTACCCTCGTATACCGAAAGCGGAAGCATTATGTTAACGCGGTTGATGTAGTCGAATGTCTTCATGATCCAACCGATCTAGCACCGAACGTACAACACCTCCGATTTCAACACACATTCATTTTGATGGCGTCCCTCAAACTCTTGATCCAGCAGAGGGTCGAGGGAGAGTTTCATCAGCATGATGGCGTGATGACGGTGTTGATGATGTGATCCACGCAGGGCTTCGCCTAAGCACTACGATGATACTATCGAAGGAGCAAACGGTGGAGGGGGCACCACACACGGCTAAGAGAACAACTGTTGTGCTTTGGGGTGCCCCCTGCCCCTGTATATAAAGGAGGGGGGAGGAGGCGGCCGACCTAGAGGGGGCGCGCCAAGGGGGGAGTCCTACTAGGACTCCTAGTCCTAGTAGGATTCCCCTTCCTTTCCGGAGAAGGGGGGAAGGGGAAAGAGGTGGAGGAGAAGAAGGAAAGGGAGGCCACGCCCCCACCCCTGGTCCAATTCGGTTTGGGCTTGGGGGGCGTGCGCCACCACCTTGCCGCCGACCTCTTCTCTCAACTAGGGACCATGAAGGCCCAATAGTCCCCGGGGGGGTTCCGGTAACCTCCCGGTACTCCGAAACTTATCCGATACTTCCAAAACCATTCCAGTGTCTGAATGTAACAAACTTCGGTCACCAAAACACATAACTCATAATACAAATCGTCATCGAACGTTAAGTCTGAGGACCCTACGGGTTCGAGAACTATGTAGAGATGATCGAGACACATCTCCGATCAATAACCAATAGCAGAACCTGGATGCTCATATTGGCTCCTACATATTCTACGAAGATCTTTATCGGTCAAACCACAAAACAAGATAAGTTGTTCCCTTTGTCATTGGTATGTTACTTGCCCGAGATTCGATCTTTGGTATCATCATACCTACTTCAATCTCGTTACCGGCAAGTCTCTTTACTCATTCCGTAATGCATCATCCCGTAACCAACTCATTAGTCACATTGCTTGCAAGGCTTATAGTGATGAGCATTACCGAGAGGGCCCAGAGATACCACTCCGATACACTGAGTGACAAATCCTAATCTTGATCTATGCCAACCCAACAAATACCTTCGGAGACACCTATAGAGCATCTTTATAATCACCCAGTTACGTTATGACGTTTGATAGCACACAAGGTGTTCCTCCGGTATTCGGGAGTTGCATAATCTCATAGTCAGAGGAACATGTATAAGTCATGAAGAAAGCAATAGCAACAAAACTTAACGATCATAAAGCTAACGGATGGGTCTTGTCCATCACATCATTCACTAATGATGTGATCCCATTCATCAAATGACAACACATGTCTATGGTCAGGAAACATAACCCTCTTTGATTAACGAGCTAGTCAAGTAGAGGCATACTAGGGATACTTTGTTTTGTCTATGTATTCACACATGTACTAAGTTTCCGGTTAATACAATTATAGCATGAATAATAAACATTTATCATGATATAAGAAAATATAAATAACAACTTTATTTTTGCCTCTAGGGTATATTTCCTTCAGCTTTACAACTAAAGTTGCCATCCCGGGGTAACTAAAGTTGCCATCAAAAAATGTCAAGGCAGAATTGCTTCGTGACACACGTGCGGGGTGGGGGTGAGTAATTGTTGTTGGTTCGGCGTGTGGCATGAAGTAGCTGCGCTCGGACGTGTCAGCGGTTCTAATATTTGCCCACACAGGGTCGTGTGGGCGCCTGCTGGGCATGCCACCAGAGTCGTGTGATCAGGTGTCCATTGTGTCACACGTGTGGCACTTATCAACGTTTTTTTTTCCTTTTTCGGGACCAAATATATTAATTCTCTTTTCTCTCACATAATTTGAGGGGTAAAAAGCACTAGAAGAGAGAAGGGTGACATATGGACTACACCCTAAAGCTCATAAAGGTACTAAGCATTGGAGGAATCTATTAAGATACTAAACTTCCTAGGTTTGTAGCCGGCGGGGGCTTGTGAGGTTCACTGTGAGCTCCGCGTGTAAGGGTGTGTGTGGTTGACTGAGAGTAATTACCAACTGGCACAAGACACAAATATTTTCATCAACTGTTGGTATTACTTCTCACATTTAACCAAAATAAAATAAAATGCGTCACACATGGGAAAATGTTCATCCGTGGAATATAACCTTACACATTAGTGAAGTAATTTAACTCAATAAACAAACTTATGTACATGGTTTCTATTTTTTTAGTCTATATATAAATGTGTATATATTTTTGGAAAGAGGCCCACCTAACTATTGATAATTGTTCCATAATATTGTAAATGATGAATTTTTTTTCCAGTCGTTTCACAATAAAGTTATCATTAGAATAAATCATATTTGGGGGTGACAAGTTGGGTGCATTTTCTGTATAATAAATATCAGCTGCTAAAAATATATTTATTACATAAAACTACAATAATAAGAAAAAATATTGATAAAATATGAAAGCTAGAAATAAAAAAAGGTGAAAATTATAACAAGCAATAGACTACAAACAAAACCAAATTGCACTGGTGCTTGCATTTTTCTGAATTTATTTCAGACTTTCCGAGGATGTATGTTCAGTGGGAGGAAATTTTCTCATCGACTAGGAAGGCGTCTGTGGCGACTTCTTCAATTTCAAGATGATGTGCCAGCTTAGTCTCTCGAATATGCTCATAAGGGTATGGCGTGCATGCGTGCGTTCATAAGAGTGAGTATATGTGCACATGTATGAGCATCTATGTCTGCACTATGTAAAAAAACAAATTGCACCACAGTGTCCGCAACATCATTGATAGGCATGCTCTTTGAGGTGGTGGAGTGTGTGCGCACTTCACTACAATTTCTTATAACATGTAGGAAATAGCTAATAGGAAAAACCATAGGTTAGTTGTATTGGTCTTCAACTAGAAGGATTGGGAGGGCGCCCTTTATTGTGCGGTTGGTATTGTTTGGATTTCATAATTGTTTTTGCTTTGGCGTGTGCCGAGCCGGTGAAGTGTGTTTTCTTATCAGGTGATAATGACCAGTCAAAATCGTGAACCTAATTTAAAATTTAATACGTCAGCACAATGAGAGAGCTCCTTGATTTTTTTTTGACTAAGTCAAAATTAGAAACTCAATCCAAAATCATATTGGTGCTATAGTGTTGCATGTTGGTACATTTTTTTTGTCAAGTGATGGGAGCGTGTGGGAGACTATTATATTTTTACAAGCTGGTTTTTAACGATTCGAGAAATCATTGTCAGTCAAAATCGTAAATAAATTATAAGTTGAACACCTCACTTGAACGAGCGAGCTCCTTAAAAAATTGCTTACCAAGTCAAAATTAGGATCCCAGTCCAAAATCAATCTCCTCAACTGAGTTAGAGGCCTTCACCCCTAGGAGCTTAGTGGTATAGTAGATAGACTAGCAGCTTTAGCGGCCAGCCTTGCCCAAAAGAATAAGAAAATTGTAACAATAAATAAATTACTAAGCTAAAAGTGTTTATTTAGCGATTCTTAGGAATGTAGGATTGAATGATATGGATATGTAAAATGTAGTTTGAGCTCTGATGCTTCTAGATTAACATTTTTTTAAAGACCAGGTAATTGTTTGGGCAACAAATATGCTCTTGTGTTCTATCTACGTGCAAAAGTTTGTTAATAAATAAAAGAGATGTCATTCATTGTGCTATTAAGAAACAAACAAATTTGATGCTCTGAAAGAGTCCAGAAAATAAGCATTTCAGAGTATCAATTTGCTTTTTTTTTCCATAGCACCACGAGTATCATGTCTTTATGAAAATTTGCATATCGTTAGAGCCTAGAAGACACAAACATGAATGTCGTGAATAAAAAAAAACACATTATCATTTGTTTTTTATTTCTAAATTGTATTGACTTATACTAGTTTCTGGAGCTTCATAAAAAGTTATCACCTGGGGATGGTACCGAACATATTACTTTAATTACTTCCAGTACAATATATTCAAAAACTTCGACATAATTGTGTACTAGTTCTTTCCGAGACAAATCCACACATTTCAAACATCTGGCTATTAGTTTTCAGATGTTCAAACATCCAACTTAGAATGAGAGAGCAGTTTAGCGATTCTGAGTTTGCGCTCGTTGTTCCAGCCTTCATATCTTTTTGGTTATTGTGGCCGTAAAACTTTTGCTGATCTAAATTTTGCCGACTCTACGAGAGCTGCTGCTATACTAGTTCCTCGAGTTTCATAAAAAGTCTGTGGCTTTGGCATAGTACCCAACATACGACTTTAATTTCTTTCGCTAGAATATATTCAGAAAATTGAACAAAAAGTGTGTACTAGTTCTTTCCCAGACAAATCCACACATTTCAAATATCCAGCCCATTACAATCCAATTCAGCCCATTAGAAATGTACACAATTCAATAGACACAATTCACCTAAAAAAATAAGGCCTCCTTTGGTTTGTTGGAATTTCATAAGAATTCTAGAGGATAGGATTCTTATAGGATTTTTTCCTTTAGAGCCCTTTGGTTCATAGGAATGGATTCCTATTCCTATATAGGATTAGTTCCTATCCTCCACATTTCATAGGAAAATAAAAATGAGCCTAGACTCAATGAAAAATTTCCTTTGGTGTCAACCAAATGACATCTCGTTTCCTATTCCTACTCATAGGATTTGAGATACATGTCATCTCATTTCCTACAAAATTCCTATTCCTACGATAATCCTATCCTATGAACCAAATGAAGCCTAAAAATAGACACGTTCTTCTCCTCTCTCCGAAACATTTTCCCCCTTTCCCCGGAATCCCTAGCTGCCGCCGCCGCCGCCGCCGGCCGATTTACCAGCTGCTTGGTGCTGTTCCTCCGTAGATCTATCCGGTAACTAAATCCTTCTCCTTCCTTACGGCGGCGATTGTCTACTTTTCAAGTTTCCCATTGCGCCGCTCCCTTGCTAAAAAGCTGCGTCTTTTTGTACGGCGGCATTGGGGTGTTTGCAGCTAGCTGAGTCGATGGCGGCCGCGCCCGGCGATGAGGTTCCGATGCCTTTGGCGGCCCCTGTTCTTCCGGCCATGGCTGTTGCTGGCTGGTCCTCGCTACCGACGGACCTCGTGCCCCGCATCGCCGACTGCCTCCTCGACACCAACGACGTCGACTGCTATGTGGACCTCCGCGCCGTCTGCCACAACTGGCGCTCCGCCACCGAGGATCCGAGGAGCGACGCCTCCGACCCCCGCTTCCACCCGCGCTTCTGGATAGTCCTCGACGTCGACGGGGCCTTCCAGAGCGACGGCTGCCGGGTCTTGGTGAACACCGCCACCGGCCGCTTCCTCCGCAAGCAGCTCCCGCTGCCCCGTCACTACTACGTGGTCACCACCACTGTCAGTGGCTTCTTCGTCCTGGCCGACAGGAACCCGCCTCACGCCGCTCGCGTCCTGAACCCTCTCACAGGCGCTGTGGTCCATTTCAAGGCGCCCGTGCCCCGGCACACGTCGGTCGCTGTTTTCTTCTTCTCTGGCGGCACTCTGCACAATCTCACCGTCCTCTGTGACTCAACTGGCAAGTATTACACAGCAGTTCCTGAGAGCAAACGTTTCGCCCCCGAGACCACCAACAATGCTATTTACAATTACATGAGGAAGGCGGTGGTCGGCGGCGTGTACGCCAATGGCAGCGGCTGGGCATCGGTGGCGCAGTCTAATGTCATCATGGAGAATTTGTTCAATTTGTCGGAGCAGCTTCAGGTTCATTTCATCAAGTTTTTCTCTGTCGACCCTCTTGGACATCGCGGCGACGTCAGGTGTTTCCTACTGGATTTTGGTGGAGAAGTCTTTTTCATCACAAAGGCATGGGGACGCGTTATGGTTCTCGGCATCGAACCGATGGAGAAACAGACGCTCGCGCCTGTGGAGACCGTGGGCAGGTATGCCATCTTCATCGGTCATCAAAGGTGCCTGGTTGTTGATGCCGCCAAGTTCCCATCCGTTGAGGCAGACTGCGTCTACTACACTCTAGACGTTGGTAAATTTGCTTTCATCTGGAAGCACAGCATCAGTGATGGGAAAGATGAGAGGGTGTTTGACGCCATCGATTTCGTCAAGGAGAACAAGCGGTTCGTCCCTGTCGGTGCCCGTCCTTTCACTATCATCCAGCTTCTCTCGAGCTACACCATCAACCTCAGCGATTCTGAACTGGCCTGAAAACAAAGCTCATAAGGTGCCAACAAATCTTGCTCTGTCTTTTGGGATAGTGATTTCAATGACCGACAATGCAATGTCTTTTGCTTTGCCTTGACTAGTTCCGGGCAAAATCAGGTTGACTCTAGGAGTCTAGCTTAGGTCACCTGCGGTAAAAGGAACTACTGTAAGCTGCTTAATTAGGTTCTGTGCCTTTTGCTACATCTATTATGATCGATGCTATCTATTGTACTTCTTAGCCATGCAATCTTGTTATTTATTTTTTGCTGCTGAAAATTTGGCTCACTTTTAGCCCAATTCTGAATTCTGGACCCGCGAAGAAACCTGTTTTAGAATTGCCCACTTGTGATCTGTGGAACTGCAGGGAGGGCTTAGAACACTGCAATCTTTCATGATTAGTGTATGCTTCATCCCTTTCTACTATTTGCTTTTGTGACACAATGACTGTTAAGAATTTAAGATGTGCTTGTCAACTCACCATTGCTCTAAGAGCTTAAGATTTAAGATGCGGTTTGGATTTGTGAAAAGAAATCTGACACAATATTCAGTTGCTGTTTCTGAGACGGGGTTTGTAGATTCAGATGTCCTGTTCTTAAGTTATCAGGTGTTGATGAGAATACAACAGCAGTCACAGAACATTAGTTTGATACTTTGGAACCTTAACAAGTGGGTTAAATTCTTCATCTCCAGAACTGAAATGCATCAGGTCTCTGAAAAAAAAAGATTGTGTAGCTGTATTTTAGCTTGTTGAAATGGATCCGCATGGGCCTGAAGGTCCTGGAGGGTGGGGTCTGGGCGCACCTGGCGGGTCTTGATGATTTTAATCCCCAGGTAACTAATGGATCTTTTGAACTCCTGGATTTGCTAGTGAATTCCAAGCAGTGAAGCATATTCTAGTCATTTTAGTTTCCTACTACCTCAGAAGCTCTCTTCTGAGGCTGAAACTCTGAAAAATGTTTCAGCTTCAGCTTCTACCTCCTCTGCTGTTGCCTTCTCCAAGATCATTGTGGCCCGGAACTTATCATCACCAAACTTAGCATTACATATGTTCTTCTACAGCTTTCTCAATTGTGAACGATGAAACTTTCTGCTTGCCTACTTTATTCTCATTCCCACTCTTGTTAACATCATGGGAAACTTAGATTCTTAAGTCTCCATGGTAAGAACAAAATCTTTGTCGTGTTTTAGCAGAAACAAAACCTTTGTAGTTACCATTCACAAACTGACAGTGTAATTCACTATGTATTTTGGTTCTTTAAAATAATAATTGAGCACACTCCTTTTTTTATCTTGAATAGTTACTTTGTTAAGAAAGCGATGTTCATTATCCCTGTTGCTTTTCCTCGTGCAATGGTGGAGGCCGCAACATTAGGAGCGACGCCTCTCCTCCCTGGCCTGCCAGATGAGATCGACATTCGGAGATCCTCGTCTACCTGTGCCCTATAAATCACTAAATAGGTGCATAACATACCACATGAATGACTGATTAACTATCAACATAATCTTTACAGGATAATACTTCTGAAACATAAAATGAGCATGCCACCAATATTATGTTGGGTGACAATTTGGCTACAGTATAGACATTCTACTGCAAGTGTTATATAATAAACCAGAAATATTGTATATGTATTAATTCTCTGTCCACTACTATAAGTTGGGAATTTAAATTGGTGGTATTCAGCCTACCGGTCATACTAGAAGAAATAGAGTATGTTTCTGAGTTCTTAAAAGTTAAGACCTCAGTTGCTCTGATTTAACTACATACAGCTGTGAAATAAGTTAACTGTGATAATGGAAAATAAAGAGTATTACTCACTCGTCAGCGAATTTGGTGCTCACTTCACTGTTGTAGTTATCATCCTTTCCTACCCAAGAGGGCTTGAGCAATGCCTGGCTTATCAATCGCAAGAGCTTTTCATTAACTTGAGATATATTACATGGGTCATAGATGTAACTCCAAGAGTCCACCCATGGACATGTTCACAGATAAAGTAAGTTTCCTAATTTTCTCATGAATTTTTTCCGTATTTAAATTTGGTAGGAATGAGCCTCCATTTCGGCAAATTACCACATTTCACACATATGTTGTGCAATGTGGTAAAATAGAGACTTACTCCAACCAAATTAAATATGAAGAAATTCGGGTGGAAATAGGAAAAGTTACTTTGTGAATATGTCTATGGTTGGTAGCCTAGAGTTACATGTGATGATTTGGCAGATATATCTCGAGGTGATGGCAAGTTCTGGGCAATTGATAAACCAGGCATTTCTCAATCCCCTCTTTGGTGGAAAAGGAAGATAACTACAAGGAGTGAAGGGAGCACCAAATTCGCTGATGTGTGAATAATAGTTTTGTTTCCTAGTACTGTAGTTAACTTGTTTCCCAACTTTATGTAGTTGTTCCTAAGCAACTAATTGTGCTATGTTTTGTTATAACCGTCAGTCATAACTCTTGAGAACTCAGATGCATACTTGCTCTCTGTTTTCTAATATAGGGAAGGTTGAATACCATAAATTATAAGTTCCTACACCTTATAGGTGTGGACATAACTTGCAATTTAGTATGAAACATTTCTCATTCATGATATATCGCTCGCTGTAGAAGATTTTCAGAATAGTTAATCCTCAGCCAACTTAATATTGTTGACACACTCGATTGTGTTTTGGCGGCGAGATGCTATAAATCTAGTTGATGGTTAATCATTCAAACTTGTGGTTAGCTACACACCTATATACAATATACGTGCTATTCGGTGTATATACTGCTCCGTAACATTCTATATACATGCTTCCAGGTACTTTATCTATTCTATGGGCAAAAAATTAATATCAATAACCGAGATCGCAAAGGCCTACTTTGTTCTAGTCACCTTCTCTTTACTGTCTTGGAGAATATTCTCGGTGTTAGCCCTCCGTTCCAAAATAGATGACCCAACTTTATACTAAAGTTAGTACAAAAATCCCATCGTGTCGCTTCACATGTCCATTCCTATCCACTCCAAGCATTCATAATGTTAGATACCATCTGCCTACTTGCCTACTTTAGAGTGAATAGCCATGTAGGTCTATGTTCTCTAATATTTCAAATCTTGAGTGAATACAGATGGATATTCAAGCCGCACCGATGAGAGTTTTGTTGGGAAGACCATGATGGGTTGAGCATGCTGGAAACCTAACTTTTGGATCCCCACAAGAAATCTAGATTCATGGGTAACTAGAAATTGACGCACAAAACTGGGCAATGAAATTCATGTTGAAGTTACCTTGTATAACATGTGGAGTGCGCTTATTGAATAGCATGTGGTCCAATATGATTACAGGTACGTGTATACCTAGGTTGCCAATTTTATCACCGTAATATAAACTATATAACACAAAAATTATACCGTTTGAAAATAGAACATCTGAAGTTTATAATGGTATGTTTTTTGTAATATATGACTTCTATTAGGTTGGTCAAATTGATGACCTAGGGGTACGTGCATGCCTTGTAAACTGAGAGAGAGGATTGAAAACATTAATGGTGTGCTTTCAATTCTAATTGTTTCAGGTTTAACATATACTCCCTCCGTTCTAAAATATAGCGCACCCACCCTTTTCGAGGTTCAACTTTGACCCTAAATTTAGCCAACGAGACCGATAGCGGCGGGAGCAAAAGTTGTATAATTGAAAACTTCTTTTGAATACGAATTCACTAGTATAATTTTTGCTCCGGCCGCAGTCAGTCTCGTTGGTTAAATTTATGGTCAAATTGAAGCACGGAAACCGAGGACGTGCTATATTTTGGAACGGAGGGAGTAGGATATTTGGGTCGTGAGGAGAATGATTAATGGGAAGATTAATACAATGACATGGATACGACGATATGAAGGACCACACCACGAAATACGCATCATAGTCCTTCGAAATCTGTGGTGTATATGCGTGGAAAAAAATAGGGGATAGTGGCGGTCTTACCTCCTCGGCCAGCCGAGGGGGAGTTGGAGCTGGGGTACTGATGACAATGAGAAGAAGATTGTGATCCGCTCGGCATCTCATGCAGCAGCAGGCCACGAGGCCCATTTGTGGCGGTGCCACCACACAGGTTGTGCAAAGGTAGCAAAGCAAGTGTCACATAGGAAGGAGTCGACTGTTGAGGCCATGTGAACCCTAGGGCGAGTCAGCGTGCAAATTCGATACATGATATAGGTGGGACACGATGGCCGTGGGTGTCAGGATTTGCGACTATGGTGGGCGTGCTGGACCTGGATGGAGAGGAGCACATGAGAAGAGAGTGAGTCGACACCATAGGATGAGAGAAGAGGGTTTGGGAGAGATAAATATGTACAGTTAGAATGGGCCAAGGCCCATGGTCGCTGGTTGGTATTTTTATTACAGACGTCTCCTGTTAAGTTAGCGGTTGAATAAGTTCGTAGTAATTTTTATTTTATTAATGACCACGTGTAATGTAGGTTTTAATTATTTTTGTATGTGTGTGGAAAACCGACTCCATGGGTCAACTCTAATGCTAAGATTACTATCAGCACAAATCTTTGAAGTTTATGGCATACCCTAGTGTGTCTGATTTGTAGGAGATTGCATAGTTTTAATGCCAACGATATTCTAATATGTATATAATAATTGAAGATTTGCTATAATTAGGCTATGATCTTTTCCGTGGTGTCATATCCCCTTCTCATTAGTCTTACGGTCTCGTATGTTTCATTTTTCTTTTAAGTATTTTCCTGTATGGCTACGTATTCATTTTCATTTTCTACCAATTGGAATTGGAGTCGGGTGGCGGCCAAACTTTCATCTGTCAGTTGTCTTTCACGTGGCTACGTATTAGTTTTGCGGTAGCAGGTAGCGGTGCT
>NC_041385.1:777957738-777974569 GCF_002162155.2 Triticum dicoccoides
TAATTTTGGGCTCCCAAAAGAAATTTACATCACCATTTACAGATGCATTATTTTAGACTCATTGTTTCCTAAATAGGTTTTTTTACTCGGTCGGTATTTTCGAAAATCGGCGCTTCCGCTACCCACTGAAAAAGTTGAATACCAAACGAATTTTTTGAATTTTTTAAAAAAATATAGGGCAGTGCGGGATGTGTGGTTCAAACCTGCGAGCTCACGAATTAGAGAAAGACACGCTGACCACTAGAACAGGCACACCGTTCTGTAAAATGGGGCTTAAAATTTTATATATATGGAAGCAAAAAAATATTCAAAATTCATTTGAAAAATTCGGCCGAAACAAATCCAAAAATTCCAAGATTTCCTGATATCATGGGATCTTGTCCAATATCTCTCCAACATTCACAAATGAGCTTGTCCTCATCCTTTGTGTATGGCTTCATCCGAATGCTTTGGTGCTTCTTCCTTTGCACACTAGCTTGGGTTGTGAACTCGTCGGGGTAGCATTACATGGGCGGTTCATTCCTTTGATCCATGCCCGATTGTTTCCCTTTGGTTCTGCCCATCCGTTTGTTTGGTCCTAGCTGCCTGCATGGAGCCGCGGCTGACCTCCAGGATGATTCCCGGTGCAGCTATGGCCATATCGAGCAGTGGAGGGGCGGGAACCTGCTCGAATTGATGCAAATCGAGCGGCGACGAATTGACAATCTGCAGCGGCGATGCAGGCGGTTGTAGACATTCGAAGTGGAGGGAATGGGCAGCTGGCTCGGGTGCGGACAAAGGACTCGCGGCAGCGGCGAGATCCATCCGAAATTGACATCGGGTGGTGGTGAAACTTCCGCGGGGCAATTGGCTTTTGCGTAGTTGCGTTTTCATTTTGCAGCAACAGGTAGCGGGTTGCGAATATGGAGGAGCTGGGGCAAAATTTTGGGCTCCCAAATTTTTGTCGATCATCATTTATCTTTTGCGGGTTTACAACATCGTTTACAGACATGTCATCTTTGGGAGCACTATTTTGAACTGTCTTAAATGGCCGTTTTTAGGCACGGCGGCATTTTTTCAGCATTGTTGGAGATGCTCTTTCTTTTTACGGGTTTATAAAAAAAATTGATGGGTTGGTAGAGATGCTCTTAGTAGAAATTGAATTATTCGGTTCCATTTTTTTGTTAGTGAAATATATATTTGGTTTCGTTTTCTGTTTTCCACTTCTTTTTTTGAGGATTTCTCTCTCTCTCTTACGAGGAATCTCTTGTGTTCACCTCAAGTCCCTTCGCCGCAACTTTTCTAGGGTTGACGGTTGAGCTTATTCCCCAACTCTCCCTTAAAAAGGGGCTCATTCCCCAACTCGTCGTCTCGTTCCTCTCAGCCAGAGCAGCTGGCGGCGACCATGGCGACGCCTCTCCTCCCCGGCCTTCCAGATGAGATCGTCACCTGGGAGATCTTTGTCCTCCTGCCCCCCAAATCCCTCCTTCGCTGCCGCGCCGTCCGCTGCGCCTGGCGCTCCGCCACCTCCACCCGCCGCTTCCTCCTCGCCCACCATGCGTCCATGCCCGCCAGCCCAACCTCCCCGTTTTCACCAGCAACCACTGCCGTGATGTCCTCGCCTTCGACCACCGCTCCGCCGCCGACGCCCAGCTCCATTCCGTCGCTCGGCTTGATGGCGACTTCTATCTGGAGGCCTCCTGCGACGGCCTCCTCCTCCTCTCCAAGGTTGACTTGGAGACGGGCTCTCGCACCTTCGTCTCTGTCTGCAATCCGGCCACCCGTGAGCATGCCATCCTCGGGAAATTCTCGAACTTCTTCATCTTGGGGATGTACCCACACCGACCAACGGGCGAGTACCGGCTGTTACTGAAACGGTCTAGCTACATTGGCTTGCCTAAAGGTCACCAAGTTGGCTGTTTTGTCTTTCCGTTTGGCTCCGACCAGTCACCGAGGTACATCGGGTGGTCGGAGATGGAGACGACATGCTTCAGTGTCACCCCTGCTGTCCGGATTGGAGATAGCCTGCATTGGTATCCAGTGTATTATTCAACAAACAACTCATTCCCAATTACAATTGAAAGCGAACTGGTAATAGTATTCGACACCATAGCGGAGTTGTTCGAGCACATGCGTGCTCCAATTGTTCCCAATCCCACCAGCTCGTTTTTGTTTGAGATGGACGATACGCTCGGCATGTATAGGCGTATAGCCAGAACCATGCCACAAAAATTGTTGATATATGGGTGTTGCAGAATTATGACACCCAGGTCTGGGACTACAAATACCGAGTCGACTTACCAGTTGCAGAAATCAGGGGGAAGCTTGAAGTTGGTGATCGCCTTTGGGGAATGGAGTTTGTTTCGGTGGATGGTGGTGTGCTCCAGCTGGTCAGGATTGATCGCTGGCTGCTTCAGGTTGACAGTGGTGGCAAATTGATTGCCAGTTTTAATCATGGTCGCCGAAGCCTCATTGAGACCGGACATCGGCTCAAACAAAGTCTTGTCGAGCATACCTTCTTTCCAGCTCTACAGCGTTATGCTGTGAACGCTTCACCTTTTATCTGAAAGCTGTTGAGGGAGGTGGTGCTTCTTTCTACCTAGCTGTCAAATCCTGGTGAGCTTCAATACCTATAAATTGGATCAAGTATAAGCCTGCTAGCTTCTTCTTTTTGTTTTGATGTATGTAAAGTTGTGATCCGAGGCTCTGACTGTCATGTTTTTGCATGAAATCTAAGCTTGTGTTGGCACCCTTTCGGGCTGAAGTGACTATGGTGTGTATCGATGCTAAAACCAACTAATCTGCTTTCATGTCTCTGTTTTATTGGGTGAGGACTTTTCTTTGTTTTATTTATCTAGTGGTCCTCCTAGTACTCAACTGTTAGCAATTTATATGGCTCATGTCCCTCTTCTATGAACTAAATAACTGACTTTACCTTCTTATCTGGTGATCTTCTTAATAGTCAATATTTGGGGTGTTTTCTGTTTCTACCCTTTTGTTGTATCTGAAGATGAAAAGAGTCAGATATCCTCTTTGTTAACTTGCAAGCTGCATGCGATTTTTAGAGTACCGTTGCATCATTAGCCATTTTTCTCAATGAAATGTTCTGCCTTTGAGATAGTGATTTTGATCACAGACAATGCTATGTCTTTTGTTTTGCCGACTTGTTCGAGGCAAGGAACAGGTTGACTCTAGCAGTCTAGGTTAGATCACATGTGGTGGAAGTACTGTAAGATGTATTAACTGGGTCATAGTCTCATGGTATCAATCTATGCTATATCTGTGATTGATGCTATCTTTTTTCTGTGTCCATCTGTGATATGGTGCTTAACTTATGCTATTGCATTTTTGGGGCTCAATTTGTAATACTCCTTCTGCAGTTGAATCTTTTAACATATACTCCCTCCGTAAGCTAATATAAGAGCGTTTAGAACACTAAAGTAGTGTTCTAAACGCTTTTATATTAGTTTACGGAGGGAGTACCATGCTTCTTTGTTCTCAGTGGGTTTTATTAGTTCGGGAAGAAACATATTCTAGATTTGCCTACTAGTACTGGTGGTCTATGGAACTGCTGTATGTTGCGGCCAGGGAGGTCTTAGATAGAACATAGAACACACAATGAATGTAATGTTTCTTCTACTTTTTTGTGTATGCTTCACCCCGTTGTACTACTCACTTTTGTAACTTGTTCCTTGCTTGGATTTTTGGGTATCACTGTAGAATGTTTGAACACAACACAATGTGCAGTAATTTGAAGGTCACTCTGATCATTTGCTTTAGAATAAAAACAAGTTCATCATCCGGATTGTAATGCAGTATGTATGCTCAAAGTTATCCTTGTAAGGCAAGAGAATTCGGACATTCAGAGTAGTAGTAGTTGGAGCATAGACCAGTCGGTGAGAGTCACAGGGTGCTGAAGCATACATTAGTCGTTTAGCTTTCTTCCCCCGATTCTCTGAAACTCTGATGGTTGGCTTGTTCTGCAGCTCTGTTTTCCTTTTTCTGAGGCAATTCTACATCCTCTGCTGCTGCTGCTGCTGCCTGCTCCAAGATTGCTGTGGCCTGTTTTTTGGACACCCAGGCAGGGGCGGCCGACAGCTGCCCTTCTGACAGCACGACGAACACATGCACCCACCAGTCCACCACGAAAAATAATGCATGGCAGGGCAACTAATTCCTTGGCTAAATACGAGCTGAAGATAATATTGCATCTTGGGGGATTCCTCGTTGTATATTGTCTTTACCTAGTCACCTGGTACTAGTTCTTATTTCACGGCTCTCCTTTTTATACCACAGACCAGCATGTGGACTGTGGAATCAACTATATCCTCGTACTAGTTCACAAACCGAGACCAACCAGGTCAATAATGCAGAAGACTGTACTGAATGCTCAGGTAGACAAATGGTAGTAATCTCCATATACCTGGGAAAATATGACGTTGCACATGGAAAAACAAATTAAACAGCATACATTTTTCATGTGTGTATAGAGTGATTTAGAGTAAATTGCACAAAACCACCACTTTGAAAGTTAGGTTTGCAGAAAATACTACGCTGCATTTTTGTTGCAGAAAACACCATGTCTACCGTAATCTTTTTGCAAATAACACTGATTGGCGGATTTGGCTCAATTGAGTGTGTTTGTGACTGATGGGGGCCGCTAGTCAGGCTGACGTGGCACCGCTTAACCTTTTACATGTAACGACGACAATTGGTAACCATAACATCATGTGTGAGCCTGTGGGGTCCACCTGTCATTGAAAGAAAATAAAAACAATTTAGTTCGTCTTGTCACTCTACCGCCCCAAATCTCAGTTCAGCAGCCCGCCGCCGCCCCTCCCACCGCCAGCCGAGGCAAAGTCCGCTGTTGCCAGCGCTGTTCCCAGGTGTACGCAGAGGTCGCTGCCTGTCCCGACCCCGGCCATGGCAGGGGCTGCCATCGCCCGTCCTGACTGCAGCGTGGAAGGGCTGCGGGTTGCCTCGCCCGTCGCAACCCCGGACGAGGCAGGGGGCACCATCACCATTGCCGCACCGAGGGGGCAGCAGAGGACGCCACCTGTCTCGTCCCTGACTGAGGGGCGGCCTTCCGCCACGCGACGAGGACGCCGTCACCATTGCCGCACCAAGGGGGAAGCAGAGGACGCTGCCTGTCCCGCCTCCGGCCGAGGGGTGCCCTTTCGCCAGCGCCGAGGACGCCGTGCGCGCAGTCCAGGACGACTGCATCACCAGGGTCGCCGACCTCATCCAGGTCCCGCCGACGCTTGCGGCCATCGCTCGCGGCGGAGGAGGATGAATCTGAGGTGCAGAGGGGACGGCGGCTCGATTCTTGCTAGATCTGAGCTAGGCTGGTTAATGGCGGTGAATTTCGTGGAGCTCAGGGCCATGGCGATGGGCGGCGGCGGCGCTCCTGCATGCTGCTCTGCTGGATCGGTGAAAATAGATAGAGAAAGAAATTAGGATGAAATGTTGACAAGTGGGCCCCATGTCCAGTAAAACGGTTCAATGTAACGATGTTAGAAATTAGTGCCACATACTGGCGGGCCCCATCTGTCATAAACATGCTCAGCCGAGGCAAATCCGCCGTTCGGTGTTATTTGTAACAAGATTACGGTAGACACAGTGTTTTCTGCAACAAAAATGTAATGTAGTTTTTTTTTTAGCAAATTTAACCTTTAAAGTGATGGTTTTGTATAATTTACTTGAGTGACTTACGAAAGACAAGCTGCCAAGGCAGTATACTCTGTACAGTGAACGGTGAACAGAAGCAACATCCTGACCATACACAGTTACACGACTACACATGTAGTTATTCAATGATAAAAAAGCTCATTGCAAACAAGCTTGATTTTACAATTAATAGGTAGCTCCTATTTAGCTAAGCCACATGATGCACTAGTCGTTTTCCGAGAGAGTAAAGAGATGGAAGAGAATAGATAAGGCAGGTGAAAGTAGAACAACATAGCATCAACTATCAGGTTTTTGATTCGCTTGGTTTTCTGCAGTTCCATCAAAGTATTGTACCTACCGTAAAGAGAAACTTCTCCCGTTCTTCAGCACTTACGATATGACGGGGGACAGTGAGAGAATCACTCTTGAACTTGTATTTCCTTGTGTTCATCATAATCCATGCTTCTGACACGTTTTTTTTTTTGAACCAAAAGGGGTTTTCCCCGCCCCAACTTTACAAAAAGCCAAGGCAAAGTCAACCAACATAGACTGTTAACAGCGCTCGGCGGTAACCGAAGAGTAGCTGCCACAGAAAGAAAATCAAGGTTTAACTGCCCTATTACAAGGTTTTAGGCGGATCTAGACAGGATACATAACCAGGCGGCAACATGCCAGCTTACTTTTCAAGGTCAAAGCTAAGATATGCAAGCTAGCAGAATACAACCCAGCGATGCCCCGACGAAAGCATTAGCGCCATGCAATCCTAAGCAATTCCCCTCTTCGATGGTCCAACAGCTTTAAGCACCAGAGAAGAAGCGCACCCTAAGCCTCTGAACATAGGATTTTCCATTGCCTGATCGTTTCCCCCAACAGGTCCAAAACACATCGTATACTTCGCCATCTTCGCCCCTGAAAAACAAAGTCATTTCAAAAACGCCATAAGCTCCACAAGGTAGCAGCAGTAACAATGTTTAAAGCTTCAAAATATTTTCTCCTCTTCCAGAAGGAAGCCGGCAGAACAAAAGAATCAGGCGCAGTAACATTAAAGCTATCAGCTACCAAATTCCAAACATGTCTAGCAACAATGCAATCAAAGAAGAGATGTTAGATAGTTTCAGGCTCGTTGCAAAAGACACAGGACATGTCATCTGCATACCTGCGCTTGGCAAGATTATCTCTAGTTAAGCTCTTATTATAGTAGATCAACAAGAGGAAAACATAGATATTGGGTGGAACTTTGATTTTCCAGATATCATCTTTAATTTCAGATGATATCCCTCCAAAGCTAATTACCTTATAAAAGGATTTGACAGAGTACTTGCTGGAAGATTCCAGCATCTAGACAGGCTGATCTGGGGAATCAGATAGACACACTAGCTCAACAACCTTGATAAGCTCATTCCACCTAACTAAGATACTTTCCTAAACACACCTCCTAAAAGTAAGGCGTAATTCGCCACGTACCCAGACCTGCGCAAGAGTAGAATCTTGCTGTTAATAGAAAGTATACAAGTCCCAAAATGCAGTCTTAAGAGAGCAATCCCCAATCCAGAAGGATGATTCTTCCTATGTCTACGATTAGCCAGGGCATGGAAATTAGCATTATTCCTATCCCCCTCTAAAAATTTTCTGTCCCTAGATCTCTGCCAAATTAGAGCAATCTCCTCTTTCTTCCACACTTATCCAATTCTTTCTTAATCTCCTTCATTCTGTCACAGTCAGACATAGATAATTGTTGAGTTTCAGACATGACATCAAGAGTGTCAAACTCCATAAGGAGTGTCTTCTTCTTTTTCTTCAAAACTGTGTCTCTATTAATACTCCACCCTTTAGTTTTCTTTCTGAGAACTCTAGTCTTAAGCATCCAGTTATCAGCTGAGGATTTGAATGAGGACACATGATCCAGGCTTCTGTGACCATTTGATGAAAACCTGGTTGGGAGAGCCACCATTTCTCAAACCTAAAAGGTTTGGGGTTGGATGGGGTTCTAGCACCAGTATCCAGAAATAGAGGAGTATGATCACTCCCCACCCTGGGAAGGGCTGACAAGGTAGAGAAAGGAAAATGTGCATCCCAATTCACAAAAATGAACACTCTATCCAGCACAACGAACACAGGGGAAATTTGGTTGTTAGACCAGGTAAACACCTTATTAGAGACAGAAATCTCCATCAAGGCCCATTTGTTGATCCAATCATTAAACAAAAATGCAGTCTGTTGATTAACTAAACCACTACTTTTTTCATTTTCATTCCTAACCAGAGTGAAATCTCTACAAATCATGATAGGATAAGAAGCATTTGATAAAGTATCATGCAGTTCAGCTACAAAATCCATTTGAAATTCTGGGTAAGCAGACCCATACACTATCACCATCTGCCAGACAAAGCCATCAGACTTATTTTTCACAGTAGCAACAATATAGAACCTTTGGTTAATAAAACCAACTACCTCAAAAATCATTTTCTTAAATCCCACAAGGATACCCCCAGTAGTATTGTCAGCTGGCAAGAAGTGCCACACAAAATTATTAAATATGTCAATAGCTTTGAGGAAACCCTCAGAAATATTTTTTTTCTTTGTTTCTTGAAAACCAATAAAGTCAGGATCAAATTTAGGAAAACCAATAAAGACAGAAATATTTTGGGTCACCACTCCTTTATCCTCTCTTCCCTCCCCATCAGCATTTTGGTGTTGTTCTGAAAGGTTACCAACACAACCAGATTTAGGTTCGTGTCCATCAGAAGATGTAACACCAAGGTCAACAGTAGCCAAAGCACATTTCATATTGAAATCCTCCTGATCAACATCATGGTCATGTTCCATAGGTGTAACCACCAAACTTTGAACACCATACTTGTTTGAGGATCCATGTTTGGTTGAGAAGTTAGCATTGTCTAATTCATCAATTGCCAAATCACCATCACCTGATCCTTCAGAAGCATGTTCTCCATGAGTTCCATTATCCTTTCTAGCATGCTCTTCCTCAGCTCTCCCATCCTCCTCATTACCATCTTCATCCTCATCTACATCAATGACAGAGTCAACACCACCTGTCTGTTCAAAGTCCTCAACAGTGAAACCAAGCAGGAACAACTTTTTCTTCATCTCAATAAGTCTCTCAAAAGGAATCTTAGTTGGATCTCTGCAGGCTATTTTAATTTTAACATTCTCAAAGAAGGTTTTGAACATTCCATTCTAATCCACATCTGTAAGCACTCCAAATAGTGAAGCAATTTGGGCCAAAACATTCCAAGTACACCACTTTGGGGGAATCCCCTCAATTAGTACCCAGGCTTCAACTAGCACTCCAAAAGGTTCACATCCACCCTTCCATTCAGTTAATGTTACATTCACATCATGTGGCTGGGAGAATCCAGGCAGTTCAATAAGGTCTTCCACTTTCTTCCAAGGGGGGAATCTGACCAAAAAGGTCTTGCTAGAGAGCCCTCTGATTTGCCATGGCCAGTGTTTAGTCTTGCAGAAAGTAGCAGACAGCAGCTCCATCAGTTTAGCACAATCCACTTCTCCTTTTAAGATATTCACCACCACACAATTCTGGAAATTTAACCACTTTGACTCATTAGCAACCAGAACGTTCACATTGTAGAAACCAAGACCTTGAGCTCCACTGCCAAAGAAGGCAACAGTAGGTTGAATCTTAGACCACGCTGCGCAGTTGTTCACATTGTGGTTCTGCTGACAGATAAAACATGCTTTCGGCTTCACGCAATTCCCAACATAATGCCCAGGCCCACCACAATTAAAGAAAATTATATCCTTATACCTAGGATCGAGGACTTGTTCCACTTCATCCTCTGCAGATTGAGACGATTGTACCCGAGCAGAGCCAGTAGTCGAAGCTGTGGATCTGGTGGGCTTGGGGGCAGGGGCTTGTTCCTTCGCTGCAGGCGCAGCTGGCTTCCGCCCAGCGAAAGAGGTGGATTTCCGACCCGCCCCTTGGACTGACCAGCAGCAAGATTGCTGCTCCCTCCTGCACAGGGATCGACCATCTTCAACCCACGCTTCACAGCCTCCGCAAAGGAGATTGAACCAGGGTCAATCCCCTGATGAGATACCTTGATTTGTTTTGGTGGCGGGTCAAATGGTCGACTTGATGCAGGAAAACAATCCGCGGCCGAGAAGGAATTGCTCTCGACCAAGTCTCTCCGGATCCAGCAAAGGAATCCGGTATTGGGGTTGTTTGGCGGCTGCTGGGTAGGGTTTCTAGGGAAGCGGCGGCGAGGGGGGAGGGGATAAGCCAGAGCTGGCCAAAGTGCTCCTCCATGTTTTCTAGGGATTCGTCTTTACGTAATCGCCTCACCCTACCCGCTTTCTCCCCAAGCACACGTAATTTGAATGTGGGGCCAGGCAACGCTGGATTTATAGGGGGGGGGGACGGCAGGGAGTCGCCTCCCCTGGTTTGGGGATAAATTTTAAACCATGACCGAGCCCCTCGCCGGAAACCAACTCCGACGAGGTCTCACCGGCTACAGAAGTAGCCACACAATCCTTACTATTAATAGAACCAAGAGGGAGAACCCTCGACTCTACCATCGACTCCTGATCAGACGGGTGAATAATCGAATCAACACGATTTGAATCCCCCGACGATGCAAACGAAAATCCCTCAATCTACCCTTAGGAGTTAAATCAACACGAAAATGCATACCTAACTCACCAGGCCAAGGTGGGGGATCGATGGGTCATCACTGTGTTTGAACCAGTCGGGGCAGCCGATCTACTGACGGCGTTGGGGCCAGACGATCCCCGGAGGGAGGAGCTCCGGCGGGATGTTGGCGATGCCCTCCCACAACGGCGGGCGGATGTTGAGCCTTGAGGGATTCGCCGTCCTGAAGTTCTCCCAGCGGGCGGCTTGCTGCAGATCCGACGACTCCGCCTCCTGGATCGCCCAGAAGAGGAGCTCCAAATCCTCGCAGCCGTCGTCTGCGATGAAGTGCGCACGCTCGATGAAGTTCGCGTGGCGGAGGATGTGGAGGTGAATCCTCCCCACTCGTCGCGGTCGGGGAAGCGCTCCAGCACCACCCGCCGCATCTCGCGGCGAGCCTCCGGCGAGTGCGGGTCGATCTCGGGTAGCGGCGCCGCTGCAGGGGGCGGAAGTGCCCGCGGCTCCGCTACCCGTGCCACCGGCGCAAGCCGGCGAACCCGCACGCGCGGCGATGCGCTCCAGCCATGCAGACTCTCAGATGGGGATTTGGGGCGGGGAGTGCTCGGTGAGATGCGGGGGTGGGTGGGAAGCTGGGGGGTTGGTTTGCTTTAATGGCGGCTTCGTTGCTTCGCCCAAGGGGGAGGGGAGGGGCCGGGAGGGAGAGCGAGCCATCTCTCTTTCACACTTCACACTTGGAACCGCACCTTCTGACACGTTTTATCGGTTAGTTTTATTTTCCTCAGATTAGTAGGAGCTATCTATCCGGATATGGTCGTGCAGGGTTGAGTTTGAACCGCTTATACCAGGGCTCGGAGAATGTTACAGTCTGAAAGAAGTTAGTATCAACATCTGTCTCCTCCGTCACATTACATCATGCTGAATTTCCAATGCATCCAGCTCGGCAGTTCACGGACCAAGTTACATCGGCGGCCTTGGCCGGAGCGCTTGAGGTGCTCCTCAGAATGGTTCAAGATATCTACACTGGTAGTGGAGTTCCCTGTGGGGATGTGACCGTTCTGTACACGGTCAATCACTGCGACGTCATCTTCTGACTCAGCTCCTCCTAACCTGAGTTCAACCCAACGGACTTCCCAGAGAAAGCGTCCTGCTGATTAGAGTTCAAGTTAACCGATTCTGCTGGATGTTGCTGAGTTTAGGTGGTAGAAAGTTTCATTGGGGTAGCCATAGCCCATAGGATACACGTAGTCGTGCATTGGCACAGACAACAGGTGTCGATGGATTGATCAGTACATGCTCTCTTTACCGGGTCACCTGAAACACTAAATTGTGTGTATTAAACATAGAAAAGAAAACTGAAGGGGAAATGATGTTCAAAAAACGAGTTGTATGTGGAAGGTCGTGGTTCCCGTTCGAATCTCTGATACTTCGCAGGAGAGTATACAGTTTGTACACGAATTACACCAAGTTTTCATGTAACTCTCTCAAAAAAATTGCCGCACCATATAGGGGTCCAATAATGACACTATGCCAAATTTTATCCTTTTCCGACCTCGTTTACATGTTATTTCGAATCGAAGAGCATCTTACCCTTTTTAATGGCTAGAAAAAATATTAATGCTTTAAAAATACCAAACCAACTTAAAAACTGGCCAAATTTGAGCATGATCTTTTTAATGGATTAAACATATAAAAGATCTAAAGGCGAAATAATGTAAAAGAAAGTAGTTCTATGTAGAAGGCAACGGTTTTCATTTGAACCTTGATACTTCTTGCGGGAGGGTTAGTTCGTACATGAAGTGCGTCAAGTTTTTCACGTAACTCTCGCGAATTTTTACCACACCCTATAAGGGTCATATCACCATGGCAAGTTTCATTTTTTTTCCCGACATTGTTTGCCTGTTATTTTTAACCGAAGATCATTTGGCCCTTTTTAATAGCTAGAAAATCAATTAATACTTTAAAAATAGCAAACCAACCCAAAAAGTGGCCATAGTTTGACATGCCTATACTTACGAACTAAATTCAATCCCACAAAAAAATGGGAACAAAAAATATGCATAAACAACAAAATACTAGGATAACTCAAAAAATGAAAAGAAAATAGTGGCAGCTGTATGAAAATGCCCACAACCACATGAAATAGGGTTTCCCCTGCTTTATATTATAAAGCATACCACCAATCCACAAGCTCAATGTTGGCGGGCAACAATTACAATAATATAAAATAGGTCTGGCTGGGGCACAACACAACAAACCCCAAAAGAAAGCAACTAGCTAATCAGGCTCGGGGGTGGAGGAGGTAACGGTGGCGCGAGGGAGATGGCGGTGGAGCAAAGTCCGGCGATGATGGTGTTGATGCCGTCCCGATGACTCCGCTTGCTAAACGGCCGCCAGACCTGCAAGAGTCCGCACAGTTTGTAAATGGCGTCAGTCATCCAAAGCGGAATCACATGTTCAATCACAAGTTTAGTGTGCACATTCCAGAGCGTCCAAGCTAGCGCACTAATCGCCACCCAATGGGTGGGGAGAGTTCTACACAGGGAATCAATAATTTCCCGGAAGAGATCCGGGAGGTTGTCATGGGCCCAGTTGCCTCCCACTGTCTCTTGAAGGCAGCTCCATAAGAAAATTGCAGCCGGACAACGGAAGAAAATATGGTTAGTGTCCTGAGGGACACCGCACAGGGGACAATTACCATCCACAGGGCCATTGCGCTTGCGCACTTCCGTACCGGATGGGAGGCGGCCCCGCGCCCATTGTCAAAGGAAGATTTGAATCTTCAGTGGTACTCTAATCTCCCAATGGAGATTTAACTCCTGAGCCCCAGGAGTAGCCACCAGGGTCTGGTACAAGGACCTGGTGGAAAAGTTCCCATTGGGCTCCAAATGACAAGGCATGGCATCCGGCTCAAGGGACGGAGCATGCAGGGCAATGCATTCTAGCAGCTCCTCTCATTGGCCCCGCTTGTGGGGGCCGAACGTACGCATAAAGGTCACGCGAGAAAGGTCGGCCAGAGCGGCTCCCACCTTGAGTTGGGGAGTGGTGCATATCAGGAGAGCGACTGGAATTGTTCCGCAAAGGGTCTAGTGCCTGACCAACGGTCGAGCCAGAACCGCTAGCTCGCTAGCTCGTTTCCTGTGGTGGGCTCTTTTCCATGCGCGTCATTGTTGAAGCCCACGCGCACATAGCTGGTCCTGCCCCCTCCCCTAAAAAAACTCAAATAGGTGTCACTTATGTCTCCCCCAAATCCCAAATCCGCCTCTCACTACTAAGAAAATGCTTATACACAGTAGCATAGTAGTAGCGCTCGAAAGAAGTAAACACTGCTGCTATTTAGCAGTAGCGCTTTTCTAGGAAAGCGCTACTAGTAACTCCATAGTAGTAGCGCCGTGAAGCAGAAACGCGCCACTACTATGTGGGACCAGACGAGGCCACCGACTGTTTTCGTAGTTGTAGCGGTGTACAGAAAAAAGCGCTACTACTAACAGTTTAGTAGCAGCGCTCTGTTTTTATGCACCGCTACTGCTAGTGGGCCCCACTTAGTAGTAGCGCTTTTCCTGGAAAGCGCTACTACTAAGTCCAATAGCAGCATCGCTTTTTGCAAAGCAGCGCTACTGCTAGTTGCGGCTGGTGCCACCTTTTCCACCCCCTTCCCCTCCTCTCCCCCACTTTGCCCTCTCTCCCCCTCCTTTCCCCTCTCCCCTCTCCACTCTAGCTCCACCATTGTTTCTCTTCTTCTCTCTTCCCCCTACCTCTCTTCTCTCCTCATTAATGGAACCCTCCTCCATAAACGACCTCTCTCTTTCTCCTACACCTCTCTTCTCTCCCCCATTAATGCCCCCATCCACCATAACCCCTCTCCATTAGTTAGCTAGCTAGATTCACCTCTCCTCCCCAACAACTAGATCTACCTCGAGTTGCTTATGTTTTGCCGAAATGTCGATTTATTTCCATTTCGGTGAATTTCGAGCAAACTCATATGTCCTATTTTTAGGCAAGGTCATGTCAAAATTATATATATATGTCTTTGAAGCATGCATTATTTATTTCATAACCCTTTTTCTTGTTATACCGTGCAATCGGTCATGAAGGTGAGTGGATGGAAGGTGGAGTGGTACATGCAATCCGCGGTGATGGACATGTATGCAAATAATCAGACTAGGATTAGTTGTCCGTGTGCAAGATACAAGGAATGAGTCCTTTTGGACCCTTTTGATCGTGGCACTTTGAAGGCGCCTGCTGATGAATGGTTTCATGGATGGCTATACTCAGTGGATAAGTGAAGAAGAAGAAGATGATGAGGACATCCACACGGTAGGGAATAACGACATGGGGCTAGACGAAGAGATGACCGATCGACAAGAAGACGATGGCATCGGACATGTCGGCGGGGAAGTGTCCGGAAATGACGACGGCGACGGAGAAGATTCCGGACATGGCGAAGAAGAGTCCGGACATGGTAGAGAAGAGGCGGCGGTCATACCGCTGTCTTCGACACTACTAAGTGCAGTCGTGCAGGACCCTCATGTTCGAGACCTCTTTCGCAAGATTACGACTAGCGAGAGAGCTGCTTCTAGAGAGGAGGCCAAGATGGCGCAACTTGATGTAGACTCGAGGACTCCATTGTATGACGGTTGCAATCCCGAGGTGACCCGCTTGAGTTTCACGCTCGAACTTCTAAAGACGAAGGCCAAAAACAAATGGACAGACAAAAGCCTCGATGAGCATTTAAGTTTCTACATAATAAAGTTCTTCCCACGGGGAACCTGTGTCCTACTAGTGTGGAGGAGGCCAAGAAAATCATTTGCCCTTTCGATTTGCCGCACATTAGGTACCACGCATGCATCAACGATTGCATCATTTATTGGGGGGAGCACACGGGAAAAACCAGTTGTCTAGTTTGCAATGCTTCTCGATACAAGAAGGTAGGAAAGAAAGCTCCTTAGAAAGTTGTATGGTACTTTCCGATCACTCGCCGTCTGCAGCGGTATTTCGTAGATCCTAAAGAAGCAAAGCTCATGCGCTGGCACGCGGAGAGGAAGAAGCTCGACGATGGAGATGATCTGAGGCTGAGACACCTCGTAGATGGTAGCCAGTGGAGAGCATTCAACGCCGTATATGGATTTGCTGCAGAAGATCCAAGGAACATCATGCTTTGTGCGAGTACCGATGACATGAATCCGTTTGGAAACCAGAACACCAACCATAGCACATGGCCCGTGTTTGTATGGATGTACAACCTCCCCCCATGGAAGTGCATGAAGACAAAGTACATACACATGAGCATGATGATTCAAGGGTCGAAACAACCGGGAAATATTATTAACCTGTATATGGGGCTTCTACAAGAGGTGCTAGACATGTTATGGAAAACACCGACATGGACATGGGACTGTTGGGGAACGTAGCAGAAATTCAAAATTTTCCTACGTGTCACCAAGATCTATCTATGGAGAAACCAGCTACGAGTAGAAGGAGAGTGCATCTACATACCCTTGTAGATCGCTAAGCGGAAGCGTTCAAGTGAACGGGGTTGATGGAGTCGTACTCGTCGTGATTCAAATCACCGATGATCAAGTGCCGAACGCACGGCACCTCCGCGTTCAACACACGTACAGCCCGGTGACGTCTCCCACGCCTTGATCCAGCAAGGAGAGAGGGAGAGGTTGAGGAAGACTCCATCCAACAGCAGCACAACGGCGTGGTGGTGGTGGAGGAGCGTGGAAATCCCGCAGGGCTTCGCCAAGCACCATGGGAGAGGAGGAGTAGGGAGAGAGGTAGGGCTGCACCAAGAGGGAGAGAACTCATGTGTATGGCAGCCCCAAAACTCATCTATATATAGGGGGAAGGGGGGGCTGCGCCCCCTTTAGGGTTTCCCACCCCCAAGGGGTGCGGCCAGCCCTAGATGGCAAAGGGGAGGCGGCCAAGGGGGGAGAGGAGAGGGAGGCGCACCAATATGGGCCTTAAGGCCCATCTGGACTAGGGTTTGCCCCCTCCCACTCTCTCTTGCGCCTTGGACTCCTTGTGGGGGGCGCACCAGCCCTCCTAGGGGCTGGTCCCCTCCCACACTTGGCCCACGCAGCCTTCTGGGGCAGGTGGTCCCACTTGGTGGACCCCGGGACCCTCCCGGTGGTCCCGGTACAATACCGATATCGCCCGAAACTTTTCCGGTGACCAAAACAGGACTTCCCATATATAAATCTTTACCTCCGGACCATTCCGGAACTCCTCGTGACGTCCGGGATCTCATCCGGGACTCCGAACAACATTCGGTAACCACATACAAGCTTCCTTTATAACCCTAGCGTCATCGAACCTTAAGTGTGTAGACCCTACGGGTTCGGGAGACATGTAGACATGACCGAGACGTTCTCCGGTCAATAACCAACAGCGGGATCTGGATACCCATGATGGCTCCCACATGTTCCACGATGATCTCATCGGATGAACCACGATGTCAAGGACTTAATCAATCCCGTATTCAATTCCCTTTGTCTATCGGTATGTTACTTGCCCGAGATTCGATCGTCGGTATCCAATACCTTGTTCAATCTC
>NC_041385.1:778062855-778068881 GCF_002162155.2 Triticum dicoccoides
GCAGACGGCGCGGCAGCGGAGGAGGGATTTGGGGGGCAGGCGGACGAGGATCTCCCATATCACGATCTCATAGGGGAGCCCGTGGTGGTGAGCCGTCGCTCGTTGTTTGCTGGCATCCGCCATGATCGATCGCCCCGCCGATCCCCGTCCAGGGAGCAAAGAGATAAGACGGAGGAAGTAGGTCTGGCAATTTGGAACGGACTTGGCTTGGCTCTATCTTAGCCAGTTTTTTCCTTATGGGAAGGTTCTTTCTTTTTCCAGGAAATCTTCGTTGCAAGGAGTACAAAAAATTATGCACATCTAAAAAAAAGAGTACACGAAAATATAGGGATACAGTTATTATTTTTCTTAATTATAACATGAAGGAAGGAAGGGTCAACCGGCCAAGCACCCCGGAAATCCAATTCGGCTCTCAGGACAAACATGGCCACCATTCGCCATTGCTGCACTGTGAGGTGCAGATGATCTGCAGGCCGCCTCCGTTGATGATACGCTCACTGCCGATGTTATATCTCCGGTGCGTGCCACTGTCTCTCCGACCGGCATGCCGTGTTATGCTGCTTTGTGGGAGCCTCCGTTGTAGGTTTAAGAGCGTGTTTCAGTGTTGGACTTTGGCGCATGGTGTGGAATGTCGAGAGGTCAGTTCTACAAATGTATATTCAGTGCCAGTTAGCTATCGGCGTACCACCTCTGAACTAGTATGAACCAATTTAGCATAACCCATATCCAGGTCAGAAATAAGGCGGCATTCTCATCAACAAGTTCAACAGTCAGCTTTATAGATCAGCAGATATGCATCTACTTGTGCAGCATCATTTCTTCTGTTGGCACATACTGCTGGTGATGAAAACAATCCTTTAATTAGTTTATTTATATGTGATTAGTTTATATGTGCTGAACGTCTGTTGTTTGTGATTCTTTCTATCCCGGCTGGTTACCCTGCTTGTGTACGAACTAGCTCTGTAGAACTACAACCAAACAAGTGCACCCAAGAGCACAAAATGCAAAAAAAAACAAGTAGCCAACTTGAGCAGCTAATCAATTGCCCCTGCACTGGCACATAATGCATATGCAGTCACAACTCACAAATGATGAGAGGGAGCTTTCAACTTGCTTTAACAACTATGTAACCAAATCATAATTCCTGGCCTTGTCCTCTGCTTGAGACAAGATGAGTTAAAAGCTTCCCTTCAACCAACGCCGGCAGAGAAAAATGAATACGGCTAGCAGTTATAATGTCTCAGGAGGAACGCAGCGTGGGACCTGACGAACTGTTCTTTGGTTTATCAAGTACAGGTTTCCGTGCTTGGTCTTATGTTAAGATACGACTGAATACTAGAGGAAGCATTAATTTCTTCAGTTCCATATTTTGTTAAGATTGACCACATGATTGCTAAATATTAAGTATTCCGTATTGAGAACGCCATAGATAATCTCTCAGGAAGTAAAAGACCTAGATAAAAAAGGGAAAAGCAGTTCTTCATATCAAGAAATAAACATACAAGCTGATTGCTAAGTACTCCCTCCGTTCCTAAATATTTGTCTTTCTAGACATTTCAAATGACTACTACATACGAATGTATGTAGACATATTTTAGAGTGTAGATTCACTCATTTTGCTCCGTATGTAGTCACTTGTTGAAATGTCTAGAAAGACAAGTATTTAGGAACGGAGGGAGTAGTAAAGTACAATGAAGACCACTAGTTAAAAGAGCAAAATATTCTTCAGTTCAAGAAAACAGAAACATCATATAGAATAATTAGCACATATTTGAACGCACATCAGGACTAGATAACTTTAGAGTCAACATATCACTTCCGTTAACATGGTCAAACAAGTATAGGTTGCACGAAACCACAAAACATGATGATAACTTTATACTCCCTCCGTCCGAAAATATTTATCATCAAAATGGACAAAAAGGGATGTATCTAGAACTAAAATACATCTAGATACATCCCTGTTTATTCATTTTGATGACAAGTATTTTCGGATGGAGGGAGTATACATCAACAAAGACGCTAGTAGGCTCATAGTTGATCCGATTCATCATACACCTTGCAAGTCTTAAGGATGCAAAAATCAAGATGTTAAGAAGCACCAACTCACTCAGCAGCCTTCAGATCTGAGGCACTGCATTCACAGCATAACCATCTGGAAAGAAAGTATGTGGGACAAGAGTTTGTTTGAGCTGCAATTGAGTAGCAGTGACATCCCGTTGATGAAAGCTAGCAACCAACTTGCCATCCATGTCAAGCTGAAGTAGCCACTCGGCGTACTGGACTAGCACGAGCAACTCACCATCCCCAGGCATGACCACCGCATACCAATAATTGTCGATTTGTCGACATAGCACCTTGATCTCATTAACCGGTAATTCAATCTTGCACTTGAAGGTCCAGACTTGGCTTTCATAGTCCTGCAACTCCCAGATATTGATGATACTACCAACATCATTACGACTGGACACGCCGAGCACGCCATCCATCTCAAACAGTTTAGCATGCCGAAAAACCACTGGAGCATGCATTTGCTTGAACGACTCAGTTGTGGTGTCAAATACCACTATCATGTTGCTTTCAGTCCCATGTTGCTTTAGGTGCCAATGCAGGCTGCCACGGAACATGAGAGCTACCCCACCGCGTGAACACACTTGCTCCGCCTCGGGCGGACGCCCGATGTTCTGTGACGGCTGGATGGAGCCCAGTGTGAAGATACAGCAGGTATCATGTTCCCAGACGACGACTGGACCGAGCACGATTTCTTTTTCATACATAAGTAGTACCCGGTACTCGCCGGTAGGGCGGTGCCGGTACATCCCCAAGACCATGAAGTGACGCAGCACCGGCACGCTAGCATACTGACGAGTGGCCGGGTTGTAGATGTAGATGCAGGAGGCGTCAGGCGTGTTACAGGAGAGGAGGAGGAGGCCGTCGCAGGAGGCCTCCAGACGGCAGGACCTCTCGACGTCAAGCTGGATGATGTGTTGGAGCTTGGCATCGGCAGCCCGTTGGTCGAAGGTGATGATGTCTCGGTGGCAGTAGTGGCCGCCGTAACCGTAGCCGGACACGATGGGAAGGGCGGGCTGGCGGGCGTGGTGCGCGAGCAGGAAGTCCCGTGTGGAGGTGGTGCGGCGCCACGCACGACAGACGGCGCGGCAGCGGAGGAGGGATTTGGGGGGCAGGCGGACGAGGATCTCCCAGATCAGGATCTCATCGGGGAGCCCGTGGTGGTGAGCCGTCGCTGGTTGTTTGTTGGCATCCGCCATGATCGCCCCGCCGATCCCCGTCCAGGAGCAAACAGATAAGGCGGAATTAGGTCTTCCGTGCTACCTTCAATTTGGAACGAGCTTGGCTTGGCTCTATCTTAGCCAGTTTTTTCTTTCTTTATTATGGGAAGGTTCTTTCTTTTTCGAGGTAATCTTCTTTGCAAGGAGTACACAAAAATATGTACATCTAATATATATATATATAGAGAGAGAGAGATCCGGTTATTTTTTTCTTAATTAAAACATGAAGGAAGCCCTGCCCCTGCCCACCACGGACATTGACACCTCATCGTGTAGCAAGCGTCTCGCAGCAAAGGAAGGGGCCAACCGGCCAAGCACGCCGGAAATCCAATTCGGCTATCGGGACAAACATGACCACCATAGCCGCTCGTGCGCTTCTCTCCATGCTCCGCTGCCAAGGAGTGAACGGCGCGATCAAGGACACACGCCTCCCTGGCCGCCATTGCTGCACTGTGAGGTGCACATGACCTGCAGGCCGCCTCCATTGATGATGCTTTCGCTGCCGATGTTATATCTCCGACCGGCGTGGTTGTAGGTTTAAGAGCGTGTTTCAGTGTTTGGTTTGGACTCTGTTGCATGGGGTAGAATGTCGAGAGGTCAGCTCTACAAATATATATTCAGTGTCAGTTAGCGGCGACGCTTCGTGTCGTCACCCTCCTGGGGGCGTTGTCATAGAGCTCGGGGGTCTTTGTTCGGGCCTTGGCGAGGTGTTAGGTTTGTTCTAGACTCATGTTGTATATTTTGATCTGTGTTGTACTGAGGCCTCATCATCATCTTGTACCGTTCGGCCGTGTACTCCGGTTCATTAGTTTATTTATAAAATGGGGTGAAAGCCTGTTTCCAGAGCTTATATTGCCTTCGGTTCACCATAATTAATGTTTCGTTTCTGACAAATTTCATTGGTTAGTTTAGTATGAACCGCTTATAGCATGGCTGGGAGAAAATTGCAGTCTGAAAGATGCATGTCGGTATCAGCATGTCATACCTCAACGTTGGATTTCCAGTATATCCGATAAAGGGTTTTCCCGCTTTATATTATAAAGCAAACATCCGATGCATCTAGCTGGGGCCGCAACACAGATAAGACTAAAAGAAAACAAAAGAAAATGAAAGAGAAATAAATACCGACACCGGCAGATCAACGAAGAAAAGAAGACCGGCAACCGCTGCACCCTCCAACAAAGTACCACCGCGCTCCCAGCATCTCGAAGCGCCTCGCACAAAGCAGCACCTTCAAGAAGGAATGCGATGCCGCCGCCGCTGTTGCCCGAACAAGTTCTAGGGTTTCCCCGGTACACGAGCGATGATGGGGAAGGGATATATCTGACACCCCTCAGGAAGGTCCGATGGCGCCCGCAAACGTCACCGCGTCAGTGCCGCACAAGCCGACAATGATTTCTCCTGATCCAAAACCACCACCATCACCCCGGGCACTTCGAGATGCACCACCCCAACAGCCGCCCACCAGCCTGTGCCACCACGGTTACCGGACAACCGCCGCCGCCTCACTGGAGCTACCAACACAAGGCCTAGATCGGGCAAGGAGACCCGGGCCATGGGAGCGACCACAACTCGACCGGGGGGAGGGGACAACCTCCACCGCCGCAGCGGAGCCAACCGGACCCGGACAATCCTGTCGCCACGCTGCAACTCGCCGACCGATGAAGTCCTCACCGCGGCCACCATGCCATCACCAGGGAACGACGCCGCCGAACACCGAGCCACCGGCCCGCCCCAACCCAAATGGGCCCAGATCTGGGCTGGGCAGGCGCCGCCAGTCACCAGCGCCACCGCGCCGCCCCACGGCCAATAGCCGCACCGTCGCGTCAAGAACCATCGTGGCCCTTCTGTACACGGGAAATCACTACGACATCCTCTACCCATGCGCTGACTTTCGAGAGAGAAAATACTGCTGATTAGAGTTCAAGCCAACAAATTCCGCTGCTGCCTATGAAGTTGGGGTTGCAATAGCAATAGCATTTTTTTGAAAAAAGATATATTAATATCATGAAGATATCAATTACACACAACCTCTGCACCAACAAGATGCCGCAAAGATATCCAGAATGCACACAGACAAAGGAGAGAAAAAAATGAAAGAAAAAAAACAAAGGTCCAGTGCCGCAGTGATCAACTCCTCTCAACAGCAACACACCAACCACCACCAAATACACCCAAGAAACATAAAAAGTCAGCAACGCCTCGAAGTAGAGAACAGTGCACAAGCGTCGTTATTTCCCGATCCAAGATTTTAGGCTTTCACCCCGGAGAAAGTCCGAACCAACGCTACTGTTAGTTTTGGATCTATAGCGCCTGTTGATATAAACGCGCTACTGCTATTTTTTCTATCTATAAAATTTAACCAGTAGCGTGTTATTTTGTCCCGCGCTATAGGTAGTGCACCACCAGCCGTAGATATTTTACAAGCTGCCATAGCAGTAGCGCGCATAGGAGACCCGCGCTACTGCTATGTCCGCCAGCCACCTACCACCTTTCCCCTCCTTCCTCCCCTTTCTTCTTCCTCCCCCCTTCCTTTCTTCTCCTTTCCTTGCACCTTGCTTGTTCCAATGCTCCCCCTCCACCACCCCTCCATTAGAGCCCTCCCTTCCCCTCTTCTTTGCCCTTCCATCACCCCCCCTCTTCTTTGCCCCTCCACCACACCCCTCCATTAGAGCCCTCCCTCCCCCTCTTCTTTTCCCTCCACCACCCCCCTCTTCTTTGCCCTCCACCACCACC
>NC_041385.1:778069227-778082415 GCF_002162155.2 Triticum dicoccoides
CTCCCCCTCTTCTTTGCCCTCCACCACCCCCTTCCATTAATGCCTTCCCTCTTCTCCTCTCCCTCTCCTCCTACTCTCTCCCTAGCTAGCTAGCTAGTTAGAGATATATATCTATAGAGCTACTAGGTAATTAAGAAGAAAGGTGCTCGATATCCCTGTCGACACATAGGTGAGCAAAAAAAGTGTTTGTGTGGATAGGACCGAAACTATATATATATGGGTGATATGAGAATATACCGAATTGTGTGTGGCATAATTTGAGTTGCCTACATTGTGTATTTGATGAAATAATGTGGGTGACATGAGTTGCCTATGTTTTGGCGAATTGTCGATTCAATTCCGTTTCGGCGAATTTCGGGCATGCAAACTCAATATGTCCTATGTTTAGGGAAGGTCATGACAAATTTTTGTATGAATTTGATCCATGCATGCATATATACATGGTTATAATATTTGCTCCGCCCGCAGGTGATCATGAAGGTCAATGGAAGGATGGTGGAAAGATACTCGCAATCTGCTGTGGATGACATGTATGAAAAAAGACTGAGGGATGTTTTATGTCCGTGTCAAAAATGCAAAGGAAGAGTCAGGCTCGACCCCTTTAAGGGTGGTAAATTTAAGGCGCACCTGCTCATGCATGGTTTCATGCATGGCCATACTCGGTGGATAAGTGAAGATGATGATGAGGAGGAGGAGAACGTCGACGTGGCAGTAAATAACAACATGGGGCCACTAGACGATGAGATGACCGATTATGTGCCCGAAGAGGAAGACGGCCTCGGAAATGACGATGGCGAAGAGGCAGTTCAAGGCGGAGAAGACGCGGACACGCCACCGTCTTTGTCGCTACTAAGTTCAGCCATGCGGGACCCGCATGTTCGAGACCTGCTTCGCAAGAAGACGACTAGAGACAGAGCTGCTTCTAGAGAGGAGGCCAAACTGGCACAACTGGAGGTAGACTCGATGACTCCTTTGTATGATGGTTGCAATAATCCCGAGGTGACCCGCTTGAGTTTCACACTAGAACTTCTAAAGATGAAGGCACAAAACAAATGGACAAATACAAGCCTGGATGAGCTTCTGAAGTACCTAAAGAAGGTTCCTCCCGCGGGAAGCCTGTGTCCTACTAGTGTCGAGGAGGCAAAGAAAATCGTGTGCCCTCTTGATCTGCCACATATTAGATATCACGCATGCATCAATGATTGTATCGTATATCGAAACGAGCACGCGGAAAAAACCATCTGTCCAAAGTGCAATGCTTCATGATATAAAAAGGCCGGAAAGAAAGCTCCACAGAAAGTTGTATGGTTCTTTCCGATCACTCCGCGTCTACAGCGGTATTTCGTAGATTCTAAGGAAGCAAAGCTTATGCGCTGGCACGCGGAGAGGGTGAAGCCAGATGACGGAGATGAACCAAAGCTGAGACACCTCGCAGATGCTAGCCAGTGGAGAGCATTAAATGCTGAATTTGAATTTTTCGCAAATGATCCAAGGAACATCGTGCTTGGCGCTAGTAGTGATGGCATGAATCCATTTGGCAACCAGAACACCAATCAAGCACATGACCCGTGTTTGTATGGATGTACAACCTCCCCCACTTGTTGTGCATGAAGGAAAAATACATACACATGGCTATGCTTATTCAAGGGCCGAGACAACCGGGAAATGATATAAATCTGTATCTCGGGTTACTGAAAGAGGATTTACAGACCTTATGGACAACGCCGGCCAAGACATGGGATGCAAGCAAAGGAGAGTATTTCTACATGAGAGCCGCGCTGATCATGAGGTGCAGGACTATCTCGGTTACGGCTATCTCTCCGGCCAGGTGTGCCACGGATATTGCGGATGCACGAGGTGCATGGATGATACAACTTCTCTGTAGCTATTGAAAGATGGCGGGTCTTCGAAAATCGTGTACATGGGGCATCGAAGATGGCTCAAGAAGGATGACCCATGGAGAAAGCGTGGAGATCTATTCAATGGTAAGGCTGAGCATCGAGGTCCGCACGTAAGCGTAGCGGTGCAGAAATATATGAGTTATTGAAGAACTGGGAAGAGTGCCCCTCGCCGGGAAAGACGAAGAAAAAGGTGTCGGAGCCCCTGCTGAAGATATGGAAGACGAGATCTGTTTTCTGGGACTTGGAATACTAACCCATACTCGACACGCCTCATAGCCTTGATCAAATGCATATCACAAAAAATATCCTTGAGAGTTTGCTTGGAACATTGATGAACATGCCAGAGAGGACCAAGGATGGGCGGAAGGCAAGAAAAGACTTGGAATTTTTGAAAATCAGGAAAGATCTCCAAATGCCTGGTAAAAGGTCGTCAGAGGAGTCCGAGACGAAGATGGAGACGGAAGATAGGGCCAAAAAAGTAAACAAGAAGGAAGAACAATATTTCCCCCCCTCTTGCTTCACCTTAGATCCGAAGGAGGTCAAGCAATTGTTCAAGTGCCTTGCCAGAATCAAAGTTAGTTCCGGATACTGTGGAAAGATAAGCAGATATCTGGACTCTAAGAAAAACAGGTTCAGTGGGATGAAGTCTCACGACCGTCATGTGATGATGACGTAGTTACTCCCGGTTGCACTTAGAGGGATTATGGACACACATGTGCGTGAGACGCTTACTGGCCTATGCCACTTTTTTGATGCTATCTCTCGAAAGTCGATCAGTGTGAAGCAAATCCATAGGCTACAGGAAGAGATCATTGTCGTACTGAATGAGCTAGAGATGTACTTCCCGCCCGCGTTCTTTGATGTCATGGTGCATCTATGTGTCCACATCGTGGACGACATCATCGACCTAGGGCCGACATTCCTGCATAGCATGATGCCGTTCGAGAGGATGAATGGGGTCATCAAAAGATTCGTTCGTAACATGTCCCATCTAGATGGAAACATAGCCCAGGGATATCTGACCAAAGAGTGCATCCCTTTCTGTGAGAGTTATCTGACCAAAGACCCTATTGTTGGTTTGCCCATTAACAAGCACTTTGGAAGGCTCGAAGGCGAAGGTCACACCAACGGTCATAGGGATGTGAATGTGTTACCCTCGGGCCGACAAAACAACCTTGACAGGGCAAACTTAGTAGTGCTACAACACCTAGATGTGCTAGAAGATTTCGTGACACTGCACAAAGAGACCATCGCAAAGAAGTACCGTGACCGTGGGTTGCACAAGACGGACGCTGAAGTTATTAGAGAGCACAACTCCACTTTATTGCGTTGGTTCAAAGAGCGAGTTCTGGATAATCCCCCAGAAGAGGGTTGTCCGAACGGAACACTCATATATGCCTTAGCACATGGCCCCTCGACCAACCTCGCGACTTATCAAACATACGATATCAACGAATACACGTTCTACACGGAGGAGAAAGATATAAACAGTGATGACCAAAACTCGGGGGTGACGATGGAAGCCATGACCGGGAATGTAATTGAAATATATTACGGAAGGGTCGAAGAGATATGGGAGCTTAACTACTCTGGATTGCATAGCACGACGATGTTCCGTGTCAAATGGGCTAAAAATGTACACAGAGAGAACCGACATTTCACTACCATGTGTATACCCGACTCCGATGATAGCGGTACCGTCAACGCCATCGCCAAAAATGAGCCATGGGTACACGCTAAACACGTGACACAATGTTTCTTCATAACTGATCCGATCAATCCTAGCCGTGTTGTCATGAGGAGAAGCAAAGGGAGCATCGCCGGAATGGATGGAGTCGCCAGCAAGGAAGACTATGACCAGTACGGTGATCCGATGAGGGAAGATGATGCTGATGACGACGAAACATATGTCAAAAGAAGAATGAAGACTACATTACCTACGAAAGATCGTAATCCCTGGAGAAGGAAAAGTCACGACCATGGGCTCAATTATTTGACAACGGACAAAGTCACGACCATGGCCTGAAGCGTCGTCATTGCCCAAGCTGACAAACTAATCCCAAAGTTTGTGTGTGTCTAGCTATTTTGTATACCGCCGATAGCGGTCAAATGATGTAAGATATATATTATACTAATTATTATCTAGAGGGTAACAGTGGTATTGCTCAAACGACAGACCAAATTAAACCCCTGAGTTTGTAGAATATGAAAAAAAACAAGAAAAATAAAAATAAAAAGAAAAGGAAAAATGAAAAGAAAAAGAATAATAAAAGTAAAAAGAGAAATAAAAATAAAATAAAAAAGAAGGAAGTTTGTGGAATATGCAAAAGAACAAGAAAAATAAAAAGAAAAACGAAAAATAAAAAGAATAATAAAAGTAAAAAGAGGAACAAAAATAAAATAAAAAAGAAGGAAGTTTGTGGAATATGAAAAAGAAAAAGAAAAATAAAAAAATAAAAAGAAAAGTTAGCAGTAGCGCGTTTTCGCTAGGACAGCGCTATAGCTAAGAAAAATAATTAAAAAGAAGAAGAAAAAGTTAGCAGTAGCGCGTTTTTGCCAGGACAGCGCTATAGCTAAGAAAAAGAAAAAGAAAAAAAGAAGAAGAAAACGCTAGCAGTAGCGCGTTTTCGCTAGAGCGGCGCTATAGCTAAGTTAGCTATAGCGCATTTTGCCTAGACGCGCTATAGCTAAGTTGCGTATACAGAGCCACTGCACCCATCTCTTTCCTCTCTCTCTCACTCTCTCGCTCGATCCCCTTTCTCTCGCACCCGCCCACGCCGCCGTCGCCGCCTGCACCCGCCCACGCCACCGCCGACGCCCGCACCCGCCCACCCACCGCCGATGCCCGCACCCGCTGACGCCTCCGCCGACGCCCGCACCTGCCCATGCCGCTGTCGACACACACTGCACCCGACCCCGACGCCGGCCACTGGCCACCCCGACGCTCCCTCCCCCCGTGCTGCCCCTGCCCTAGGTGCACCCCTGGCCCGGCTCCTCCCACTCCGACGCTCTCGCTCTCTCTTTGACCAAATTTGGTTTTGCAGATCGACGAGGAGGAGGACACCCTCTGCCTCGGCGGCCCCGACGCCACCCCCTCAACCCCAGCGAGCCCTGACCCCGACGCCACCCCCTCAGTCCCTCCACCGGCCGGCGCCCCTGTTGGGAACGTTGCATAAAATAAAAAATTTCCTACGTTCACCAAGATCAATCTAGGAGTTCATCCAGCAACGAGAGAGAGGAGTGCATCTACATAGCCTTGTAGATCGCGAGCGGAAGCGTTCAAGAGAACGAGGTTGAGGGAGTCGTACTCGTCGTGATCCAAATCACCGGAGATCCTAGCGCCGAACGGAAGGCACCTCCGCGTTCAACACACGTACGGTCAGCGTGATGTCTCCTCCTTCTTGATCCAGCCAGGGGGAAAGAGAGGTTGATGAAGATCCAGCAGCACGACAGCGTGATGGTGGATGCAGCAGGGATCCGGCAGGGCTTCGCCAAGCGTCTGCGGGAGGGAGAGGTGTAGCAAGGGGGAAGGGAGGCGCCAAGTGCAAGGGTGCGGCTGCCCTCCCTCCCCCCCTCTTTATATAGGGTCCCCAGGGGGGGCGCCGGCCCTAGAGATGGGATCTCCAAGGGGGGCGGCGACCAAGGGGGGAGGCTTGCCACCCAAGGCAAGTGGAGGCGCCCCCCACCCAAGGTTTCCAACCCTAGGCGCAGGGGGGGGCCAAGGGGGGGGGGGCGCACCATTCCACCAGGGGCTGGTCCCCTCCCCACTTCAGCCCACGGGGCCCTCCGGGATAGGTGGCCCCACCCGGTGGACCCCCGGGACCCTTCCGGTGGTCCCGGTACAATACCAGTGACCCCCGAAACTCTCCTGATGGCCGAAACAGCACTTCCTATATATAATTCTTCACCTCCGGACCATTCCAGAACTCCTCGTGACGTCCAGGATCTCATCCGGGACTCCGAACAACTTTCGGATTACTGCATATTCATATCTCTACAACCCTAGCGTCACCGAACCTTAAGTGTGTAGACACTACGGGTTCGGGAGACATGCAGACATGACCGAGACGCCTCTCCGGTCAATAACCAACAGCGGGATCTGGATACCCATGTTGGCTCCCACATGCTCCTCGATGATCTCATCGAATGAACCACGATGTCGAGGATTCAGTCAATCCCGTATACAATTCCCTTTGTCAATCGGTACATTACTTGCCTGAGACTCGATCGTCGGTATCCCAATACCTCGTTCAGTCTCGTTACCGGCAAGTCAGTTTACTCGTACCGTAATGCATGATCACGTGACCAGACACTTGGTCACATTGAGCTCATTATGATGATGCATTACCGAGTGGGCCCAGAGATACCTCTCCGTCATATGGAGTGACAAATCCTAGTCTCGATTCGTGGCAACCCAACAGACACTTTCGGAGATACCCGTAGTGCACCTTTATAGCCACCCAGTTACGTTGTGACGTTTGGCACACCCAAAGCACTCCTACGGTATCCGGGAGTTGCACAATCTCATGGTCTAAGGAAATGATACTTGACGTTTGGAAAAGCTCTAGCGAAATGAACTACACGATCTTGGTGCTATGCTTAGGATTGGGTCTTGTCCATCACAACATTCTCCTAATGATGTGATCCCGTTATCAATGACATCCAATGTGCATAGTCAGGAAACCATGACTATCTGTTGATCAACGAGCTAGTCATCTAGAGGCTTACTAGGGACTTGTTGTGGTCTATGTATTCACACACGTATTACGATTTTCGAATAATACGATTATAGCATGAACAATAGACAATTATCATGAATAAAGAAATATAATAATAAACATTTTATTATTGCCTCTAGGGCATATTTCCAACAGTCTCCCACTTGCACTAGAGTCAATAATCTAGTTACATTGTGATGTATCGAACACCCATTGCGTCCTGGTGTTGATCATGTTTTGCTCTAGGGAGAGGTTTAGTCAACGGATCTGCTACATTCAGGTCCGTATGTACTTTACAAATATCTATGTCTCCATCTTGAACATTTTCACGAATGGAGTTGAAGCGACGCTTGATGTGCCTGGTCTTCTTGCAAAACCTAGGCTCCTTGGCAAGTGCAATAGCTCTAGTGTTGTCACAAAAGAGTGTAATCGGCCCCGACGCATTGGGTATGACTCCTAGGTCGGTGATGAACTCCTTCACCCAGATTGCTTCATGTGCTGCCTCCGAGGCTGCCATGTACTCTGCTTCACATGTAGATCCCGCCACGACCATCTGCTTGCAACTACACTAGCTTACTGCCCCACCATTCAAAATATACACGTATCCGGTTTGTGACTTCGAGTCATCCAGATCTGTGTCGAAGCTAGCGTCGACGTAACCCTTTACGACGAGCTCTTCATCACCTCCATATACGAGAAACATGTCCTTAGTCCTTTTCAGGTACTTAAGGATGTTCTTGACCGCTGTCCAGTGTTCCATGCCGGGATTAATTTGGTACCTTCCTACCAAACTTACGGCAAGGTTTATATCAGGCCTGGTACAGGTCATGGCATACATGATAAACCCTATGGCTGAGGCATAGGGGACGACACTCATCTTTTCTCTATCTTCTGCCGTGGTCGGGCATTGAGCTGAGCTCAATTTCACACCTTGCAACACAGGCAAGAACCCCTTCTTGGACTGATCCATATTAAACTTCTTCAATATCTTATCAAGGTATGTGCTTTGATAAAGACCTATGAGGCGTCTTGATCTATCTCTATAGATTTTGATGCCTAATATGTAAGCAGCTTCTCCAAGGTCCTTCATTGAAAAACACTTATTCAAGTAGGCCTTTATGCTGTCCAAAAGTTCTATATCATTTCCCATCAAAAGTATGTCATCCACATATAATATGAGAAATGCTACATAGCTCCCACTCACTTTCTTGTAAACGCAGACTTCTCCATAAGTCTGCATAAACCCAAATGCTTTAATCATCTCATTAAAGCGAATGTTCCAACTCCGAGATGCTTGCACCAGCCCATAGATGGAGCGCTGGAGCTTGCATACCTTGTTAGCATTCTTAGGGTCGACAAAACCTTCCGGCTGCATCATATACAGTTCTTCCTTAAGGTGACCGTTAAGGAATGCCGTTTTGACGTCCATTTGCCATATCTCATAATCATAGTATGCGGCAATTGCTAACATGATTCGGACGGACTTCAGCTTCGCTACGGGAGAGAATGTCTCATCGTAGTCAATCCCTTGAACTTGTCGACAACCCTTAGCGACAAGTCGAGCTTTATATATGGTAACATTAGCATCCGTGTTCGTCCTCTTCTTAAAGATCCATTTGTTTTCTATTGCTCGCCGATCACCAGGCAAGTCTGTCAAAGTCCACACTTCGTTTTCATACATGGATCTTATCTCGGATTGCATGGCTTCAAGCCATTTGTTGGAATCTGGGCCCGCCATCGCTTCTTCATAGTTCGAAGGTTCACCGTTGTCTGACAACATGATTTCCAAGATAGGGTTGCTGTACCACTCTGGTGCGGAACATGTCCTTGTGGACCTTCGAAGTTCAGTAGGAGCTTGATCCGAAGTGTCTTGATCATCATCATTAATCTCCTCTCTTGTCGGTGCAGGCACCACAGGAACATCTTCTTGAGTTGCGCTACTCACCGTTTCAAGAGGTAGTACTTTGTCAAGCTCTACTTTCCTCCCACTTAATTCTTTCGAGAGAAACTCTTTCTCCAGAAAGGACCCGTTCTTGGCAACAAAAATCTTGCCCTCAGATCTTAAGTAGAAGGTGTACCCAATGGTTTCCTTAGGGTATCCTATGAAGACCCATTTTTCCGACTTGGGTTCGAGCTTCTCAGGTTGAAGTTTCTTGACATAAGCATCGCATCCCCAAACTTTTAGAAACGACAACTTAGGTTTCTTTCCAAACCACAATTCATACGGTGTCGTCTCAACGGATTTAGACGGTGCCCTATTTAAAGTGAATGTAGCTGTCTCTAGAGCGTATCCCCAAAATGATAGCGGTAAATCGGTAAGTGACATAATAGATCGCATCATATCTAATAGAGTGCGATTACGACATTCGGACACACCATTTCGCGGAGGTGTTCCAGGCGGCGTGAGTTGTGAAACGATTCCACATTTCCTTAAGTGCGTACCAAATTCGTGACTTAAATATTCACCCCCACGATCTGATCGTAAGAACTTTATCTTTCGGTCACGTTGATTCTCTAGCTCATTCTGAAATTCCTTGAACTTTTCAAAGGTCTCAGACTTGTGTTTCATTAAGTAGACATGCCCATATCTACTCAAGTCATCAGTGAGAGTGAGAACATAACGATATCCTCCGCGAGCCTCAACGCTCATTGGACCGCACACATCAGTATGTAAGATTTCCAATAAGTTGGTTGCTCGCTCCATTGTTCCAGGGAACGGAATCTTGGTCATCTTGCCCATGAGGCATGGCTCGCATGTGTCAAATGATTCATAATCTAGAGACTCTAAAAGTCCATCAGCATGGACCTTCTTCATGCGCTTGACACCAATGTGACCAAGGCGGCAGTGCCACAAGTATGTGGGACTATCGTTATCAACTTTGCATCTTTTAGTATTCACACTATAAATATGTGTAACATTACGCTCGAGATTCATTAAGAATAAACCATTCACCAGCGGGGCATGACCATAAAACATATCACTCATATAAATAGAACAACCATTATTCTCGGATTTAAATGAGTAGCCATCTCGAATTAAACGAGATCCTGATACAATGTTCATGCTCAAAGCTGGTACTAAATAACAATTATTGAGGTTCAAAACTAATCCTGTAGGTAAATGTAGACGTAGCGTGCCGACGGCGATCACATCGACCTTGGAACCATTCTCGACGCGCATCGTCACCTTGTCCTTCGCCAGTCTCCGCTTATTCCGCAGCTCCTGCTTTGAGTTACAAATATGAGCAACCGCACCGGTATCAAATACCCAGGAGCTACTACGAGCACTGGTAAGGTACACATCAATTACATGTATATCAGATATACCTTTGGTTTTGCCGGCCTTCTTGTCTGCTAAGTACTTGGGGCAGTTCCGCTTCCAGTGTCCCTTTCCCTTGCAATAAAAGCACTCAATTTCAAGCTTGGGTCCATTGCTTGACTTCTTCCTGGCAACTGGCTTACCAGGCGTGGCAACTTCCTTGTCGTCCTTCTTGAAGTTCTTCTTTCCTTTGCCTTTCTTGAACTTAGTGGTTTTATTCACCATCAACACTTGATGTTCCTTTTTGATCTCTACCTCTGCTGATTTCAGCATTGAATATACCTCAGGAATGGTCTTTTCCATCCCCTGCATATTGAAGTTCATCACATAGCTCTTGTAGCTTGGTGGGAGCGACTGGAGGATTCTGTCAATGACCGCGTCATCCAGGAGATTAACTCCCAGCTGGGTCAAGCGGTTGTGCAACCCAGACATCTTGAGTATGTGCTCACTAACAGAACTGTTCTCCTCCATCTTACAGCTGAAGAAATTGTCAGAGGCTTCATATCTCTCGACCCGGGCATGAGCTTGGAAAACCATTTTCAGCTCCTCGAACATCTCATATGCTCCGTGTTGCTCAAAACGCTTTTGGAGCCCCGATTATAAGCTGTAAAGCATGCCGCACTGAACGAGGGAGTAACCATCAGCACGAGACTACCAAGCGTTCATAACGTCTTGGTTCTCTGGGATTGGTGCTTCACCTAGCGGCACTTCTAGGACATAATCTTTCTTGGCAGCTATGAGGATGATCCTCAGGTTCCGGACCCAGTCCATATAGTTGCTGCCATCATCTTTCAGCTTAGTTTTCTCTAGGAACGCGTTGAAGTTGAGGTGGACATGAGCGTTGGCCATTTGATCTACAAGACATTTTGCAAAGGTTTTAGACTAAGTTCATGATAATTAAGTTCATCTAATCAAATTATTTAATGAACTCCCACTTAGACAGACATCCCTCTAGTCATCTACGTGAAACATGATCCGAGCCAACTAGGCCGTGTCCGATCATCACGTGAGACGGACTAGCTAACATCGGTGAACATCTTCATGTTGATCGTATCTACTATACGACTCATGCTCGACCTTTCGGTCTTCCGTGTTCCGAGGCCATGTCTGTACATGCTAGGCTCGTCAAGTCAACCTAAGTGTATTGCGTGTGTAAATCTGGCTTACACCCGTTGTATTCGAACGTTACGATCTATCACACCCGATCATCACGTGGTGCTTCGAAACAACGAACCTTCACAACGGTGCACAGTTAGGGGGAACACTTTTCTTGAAATTATTTCGAGGGATCATCTTATTTAAGCTACCGTCGTTCTAAGCAAATAAGATGTAAAACATGATAAACATCACATGCAACCAAATAGTGACATGATATGGCCAATATCATATTGCTCCTTTGATCTCCATCTTCGGGGCGCCATGATCATCTTCGTCACCGGCATGACACCATGATCTCCATCATCGTGTCTTCATGAAGTTGTCACGCCAACGACTACTTCTACTTCTATGGCTAACGCGTTTAGCAATAAAGTAAAGTAATTTACATGGCGTTCCTCAATGACACGCAGGTCATACAAAAATAAAGACAACTCCTATGGCTCCTGCCGGTTGTCATACTCATCGACATGCAAGTCGTGATTCCTATTACAAGAACATGATCATCTCATACATCACATATGTCATTCATCACATCCTTTGGCCATATCACATCACAAAACACTTGCTGCAAAAACAAGTTAGACGTCCTCTAATTGTTGTTGCAAGTTTTTACGTGGCTTCTATAGGTGATCTAGCAAGAACGTTTTCTTACCTACATTAAAGCCACAACGTGATTTGTCAACTTGTATTTACCCTTCATAAGGACCCTTTTCATCAACTCCGCTCCAACTAAAGTGGGAAAGACAGACACCCGCTAACCACCTTATGCAACTAGTGCATGTCAGTCGGTGGAACCTGTCTCACGTAAGCGTACGTGTAAGGTCGGTCCGGGCCGCTTCATCCCACAATACCGCTGAAGCAAAATAAGACTAGTAGTGGCAAGAAAGTTGACAACATCTACGCCCACAATAAATTGTGTTCTACTCGTGCAAAAAGAACTACGCATAGACCTGGCTCTAATACCACTATTGGGAACATTGCATAAAATAAAAAATTTCCTACGTTCACCAAGATCAATCTAGGAGTTCATCCAGCAACGAGAGAGAGGAGTGCATCTACATACCCTTGTAGATCGCGAACGGAAGCGTTCAAGAGAACGAGGTTGAGGGAGTCGTACTCGTCATGATCCAAATAACTGGAGATCCTAGCGCCGAACGGACGGCACCTCCGCGTTCAACACACGTATGGTCAGTGTGACGTCTCCTCCTTCTTGATCCAGCCAGGGGGAAAGAGAGGTTGATGAAGATCCAGCAGCACGACGGCGTGGTGGTGGATGCAGCAGGGATCCGGCAGGGCTTTGCCAAGCGTCTGCGGAAGGGAGAGGTGTATCAAGGGGGAAGGAAGGCACCAAGTGCAAGGGTGCGGCTGCCCTCCCTCTGCCCCTCTTTATATAGGGTCCCTAGGGGGGCGCTGGCCCTGGAGATGGGATCTCCAAGGGGGGTGGCAGCCAAGGGGGGAGGCTTGCCCCCCAAGGCAAGTGGAGGCGCGCCCCCACCCTAGGGTTTCCAACCCTAGGTGCAGGGGGGCCCAAGGGGGGGCGCACCAGCCCACCAGCGGCTGATCCCCTCCCCACTTCAGCCCACGGGGCCCTCCGGGATAGGTGGCCCCACCCGGTGGACCCCCGGGACCCTTCTGGTGGTGCCGGTACAATACCGGTGACACTACTGGAAACAACTACTTTGCCATCTGCTAGCTCTTTGCCGTCTGCTAGCGGACGGCAAAGAAGCTCTTTGCCATCAGTTACCCAAAAGCGGACGGCAAAGAACTGGCTGATGGCAAAGTACTTCTTTGCCATCAGCTAGTTCTTTGCCGTCCGCTAGAGGACGGCAAAGAAGCTTTGCCGTCGGCTAGCGGACGGCAAAGAGGGAGGGGGGGCCCACTGACGAGCTGGTTTAAAAAACTTAACGGCCCCCCTATTTGCCGTCCGCTAGCAGACGGCAAAGAGCAAGTGGGGCGGACGGCAAAGTGGGGCGGACGACAAACGTTTAGGTTACTAACGGCGCCCCACCCCGCCCATCTCTCTCTGTTCGATCTGTCCCCCTCTCCTCCCCGACGACCACCGCCACCCGCCGCCGCCCCCGCCACCCACCGC
>NC_041385.1:778084008-778086218 GCF_002162155.2 Triticum dicoccoides
CCGGAACAGCACCCCGACCCCGACACGGCACCCCGACACCGACAGGACACCCCGACCACCGACACCTCCCGAAAAGGTGTTTTTTGGCTTCCAGAGGCCGACGGGGTCATATATTTGTGAATTATTAGTTAGGTCATATATTTTTCGATTTTGTTATGAAAAACATCATATATAATTGTGTTGATCGTGTAGTTTTAAATGTGCAGTTGTTTCATCGCTGCGAGGTTTGGTGTTCGACGACCTCGCCGTGCGTTTGACGAGCTCTGCCCCTTCGTTCGTGGGTGAGCACAAATGACAAGTCCTCCTCCCCCATTAATTATTTGATCTATTCCGATGAAACTTTATTGCTAGCTATATATGTGTCTTGAATCATCAGTGGTGCTTAGAAGAATGGCTGGCCACCCACAAAGAGGCCAAGGACAAACGTGCCCAAATGGAAGGTGTGCCACACCACCAAGGCAGCTCCAACTTATTTCAGTACGGGCGGAACTGGGTATGTGGTTTGCTTCATGATTCATGCAATTCATTCATCATGCTAGCTTTAGCCCTTTAATTACTAATTTACTTTGTTTCTCTCTTTCAGGCATGCTACAATAAGGCGGATAAGGTGCCAGAGGTGTACGACCTGTATGCCATGGCCCACACTGGCCCTTACAAGAAAGTCAGGGCATTCTCTGTGTCTGACCTCGACGATCCAAAGAACTTCACCAACATCTCCGCCCACGAGAAGCTCGTGCAATATAGAGATCAGGGGAAGGCGAGGAAAGGGGAGGACTTTAACCCGAGCCAGGGTCCCATTGATACAGTGCTGCTGATGATATCTGGTGGCGGGAGGTCCCATGGCTCCATAGCCATGGGAGATGGACTTATCCGTTGTCCTAGCACTCTCCCGGAGATCAAGGCGCGCCAGTCGAGCTCCGCTCCTGAGATAAGGCCTCGTGAACGGCCAGTCCAACTCGCCATCAAGGTTAGTTATATGTACTCAGCTATCTTTCTCCATTACATTGTGTGCGCTTCCATCATTGATTACAAATGGTCATGTGAGTGGTGTTGCAGGCTGCTATACAGAGTGAGAGAGATAGAACGGAGAAACTTTTGGCGGAGGCGGCGGAGAGGCAGCGGGAGTTGGAGGAGAAGACGACAAAGATGTTGGAGGAGGAGAGGGCACGGAATGACATGCAGGCAAGGGCCATGTATGAGCTCCTTGTGGTAAGTTTCTTCTGCAGATTACTTGCTAGTCTTAACATTTGAGTCTCATTACTAACTAGTATGACTCTGTTTGTGAAAACCAAATGTGCAGTCTGTGTGCGAGAAGTCCGGTCAGACCGCTCCGCCGATGCCAGTGATTGCTCCTGGGAGCACGGTGAGTTTAATTTGAATGGACATTACTTGCTTGTCTTAACATTTGAGTGTCATAATGCTAACGAGACATTGGAAATGATCTTTGGTGCAGCTTAACTCCAGAAACGCATCGCACGATCCTTCTCCAGCTACCGGCGCGAGCCAGCCCGCTCCTTCTCCAGCTACCGGCGCGAGCCAGCCCGCTCCTACACCTCCGTGATCACGGTAAGTTTCTCTCGTGTTTTGCTTAACAAATGCATAAAGACCTAGACTTAGCTTTATTTCCTCCAATATGCTTACCATAATGACCTAGAGTTAGCTTCTTTTCCTCCAAAATGACTTAATAAGCTTACTAACCTCATAAACCATCCATTCTACCTAAGTTAGCTCTAAAATGACTCATTTTACCTTAGTTAGCTTACAAGTGATCCAATTTATCCAAGTTAGCTCTAAAATGACCCATTTTACGTAGATTAGCTCCTAAATGATCCATTTTACCTACATTAGCTTTAAAATGACCCATTCCACCTAGGTTAGCTCCAAAATGACCCATTTCACCTAGGTTAGCTCCAAAATGACCCATTTCACCTAACTTAGCTAAAAAAACGATCCATTTTACCTTAGTTAGCTCAAAAACGTGGCATTTCACCTAGGTTAGCTCATAAACGACCCATTTGACCAAGGTTAGCTCATAAATGACCCATTTCACCTAGGTTAGCTCATAAACAACCTATTTCACCTAGGTTAGCTCATAAACGACCCATTTCACCTAGGTTTGCTCATAAACGACTCATTTCACCTAACTTAGCTCATAAACGACCCATTTCACCTAGGTTTCCTCATAAACGACCCATTTCACCTACGTTTGC
>NC_041385.1:778086602-778090727 GCF_002162155.2 Triticum dicoccoides
CATTTCACCTAAGTTAGCTAATATATGGCATATACTTCTTCTTCTAGTCTTCTTCTTCTATTCTTTTTCTTCTAGTCTAATTCTTCTTCTAGTCTTCTTTTTCTAACTTTCTTATTTGTCATTTTGCAGGTTTCATTCACTTCACGGAAGCCAGCTTCCTATGATGGATTGCTTGCTTTTTCCTGTTTTTTCCTTTGATGCACTTGTATTCTGCTGGCTTGCTATGAAGAAACTTTGCATATTGTAATATGTATGGATCGATGGAACTATGTGATGGATATATATGTGATGTGAAATTTTTGATGGATATATATGTGATGGATATATATGTGATGTGATGGAACTATGTGATGGATATTTATGTGATGGATATATATGTGCTGTGAAATTTTTGTTGTGATAATTGTTGGATATAAGAAAAACAGAAAAAAGGCAGTGCAGGCTCTTTGCCGTCCGCGGCAGACGGCAAAGACCCCTTTGCCATCGGTGGCAGACGGCAAAGGGGGCACGTGGCGCCCACTTGTGCTTCCTGGGGTGGACCATTTGGCCAATTTGCCGACAGTGACGGACGGCAAAGCCTCGCTGACGGCAAAGACTTCGACTTTGCCGTCCGCCGGGCTGACGGCAAAAAAAACGAGCGCTGAGGTATTGCTGATGTCACCTGGCGGACGGCAAAGAGGCGCACTAATTTGCCGTCCGCTGGTGGACGCCAAAGGCCGCCGTTAGCCGCCTAACGGAGTGACAATGGCGGAGGTGCCACATTTTTCCATCCCCCCTCTTTGCCGTCCGCCGCTGTAGGCAAAGGGCTCCTTGCCGTCCACCGTGGAAAGCAGACGGCCAAGGACCTGTTTGCCGACCCTATCTTTGCCGTCTGTGTTTGCCGTCCGCGGCGGACGGCAAAGTGCTTTGCCGTCAGCCGTCCCTGCCTTTGCCGTCCGCCATGGCAGATGGCAAAGTACTGGATTCATGTAGTGTGACCCCCGAAACTCTCCCGATGACCAAAACAGCACTTCCTATATATAATTCTTCACCTCCGGACCATTCCGGAACTCCTCGTGACGTCCAGGATCTCATCCGGGACTCCGAACAACTTTCGGGTTACTGCATATTCATATCTCTACAACCCTAGCGTCACCGAACCTTAAGTGTGTACACCCTACGGGTTCAGGAGACATGCAGACATGACCGAGACGCCTCTCCGGTCAATAACCAACAGCGGGATCTGGATACCCATGTTGGCTCCCACATGCTCCTCGATGATCTCATCGGATGAACCACGATGTCGAGGATTCAATCAATCTCGTATACAATTCCCTTTGTCAATCAGTACGTTACTTGCCCGAGACTCGATCGTCGGTATCCCAATACCTCGTTCAGTCTCGTTACCGGCAAGTCACTTTACTAATACCGTAATGCATGACCCCGTGACCAGACACTTGGTCACATTAAGCTCATTATGATGATGCATTACCGAGTGGGCCCAGAGATACCTCTTCGTCATACGGAGTGACAAATCCCAGTCTCGATTCGTGCCAACCCAACAGACACTTGATGTTCCTTTTTGATCTCTACCTCTGCTGATTTCAGCATTGAATATACCTCAGGAATGGTCTTTTCCATCCCCTGCATATTGAAGTTCATCACAAAGCTCTTGTAGCTTGGTGGGAGCGACTGGAGGATTCTGTCAATGACCGCGTCATCCGGGAGATTAACTCCCAGCTGAGTCAAGCGGTTGTGCAACCCAGACATCTTGAGTATGTGCTCACTAACAGAACTGTTCTCCTCCATCTTACAGCTGAAGAAATTGTCAGAGACTTCATATCTCTCGACCCGGGCATGAGCTTGGAAAACCATTTTTAGCTCCTCGAACATCTCATATGCTCCGTGTTGCTCAAAACGCTTTTGGAGCCCCGATTCTAAGTTGTAAAGCATGCCGCACTGAACGAGGGAGTAATCATCAGCACGAGACTGCCAAGCGTTCATAACGTCTTGGTTCTCTGGGATTGGTGCTTCACCTAGCGGCACTTCTAGGACATAATCTTTCTTGGCAGCTATGAGGATGATCCTCAGGTTCCGGACCCAGTCCATATAGTTGCTGCCATCATCTTTCAGCTTGGTTTTCTCTAGGAACGCGTTGAAGTTGAGGTGGACATGAGCGTTGGCCATTTGATCTACAAGACATTTTGCAAAGGTTTTAGACTAAGTTCATGATAATTAAGTTCATCTAATCAAATTATTTAATGAACTCCCACTTAGACAGACATCCCTCTAGTCATCTAAGTGAAACATGATCCGAGTCAACTAGGCTGTGTCCGATCATCACGTGAGACGGACTAGCTAACATCGGTGAACATCTTCATGTTGATCGTATCTACTATACGACTCGTGCTCGACCTTTCGGTCTTCCGTGTTCCGAGGCCATGTCTGTACATGCTAGGCTCGTCAAGTCAACCTAAGTGTATTGCGTGTGTAAATCTGGCTTACACTCGTTGTATTTGAACGTTAGGATCTAACACACCCGATCATCACGTGGTGCTTCGAAACAACGAACCTTCACAACGGTGCATAGTTAGGGGGAACACTTTTCTTTAAATTATTTCGAGGGATCATCTTATTTAAGCTACCGTCGTTCTAAGCAAATAAGATGTAAAACATGATAAACATCACATGCAACCAAATAGTGACATGATATGGCCAATATCATATTGCTCCTTCGATCTCCATCTTCAGAGCGCCATGATCATCTTCGTCACTGGCATGACACCATGATCTCCATCATCGTGTCTTCATGAAGTTGTCACGCCAACGACTACTTCTACTTCTATGGTTAACGCGTTTAGCAATAAAGTAAAGTAATTTACATGGCGTTCTTCAATGACACGCAGGTCATACAAAAATAAAGACAACTCCTATGGCTCCTGCCGGTTGTCATACTCATCGACATGCAAGTCGTGATTCCTATTACAAGAACATGATCATCTCATACATCACATATGTCATTCATCACATCCTTTGGCCATATCACATCACAAAACACTTGCTGCAAAAACAAGTTAGACGTCCTCTAATTGTTGTTGCAAGTTTTTACGTGGCTTCTATAGGTGATCTAGCAAGAACGTTTTCTTACCTACGTTAAAGCCACAACATGATTTGTCAACTTCTATTTACCCTTCATAAGGACCCTTTTCATCGAATCCGCTCCAACTAAAGTGGGATAGACAGACACCCGCTAGCCACCTTATGCAACTAGTGCATGTTAGTCGGTGGAACCTGTCTCACGTAAGCGTACGTGTAAGGTCGGTCCGGGCCGCTTCATCCCACAATACCGCTGAAGCAAAATAAGACTAGTAGTGGCAAGAAAGTTGACAACATCTACGCCCACAACAAATTGTGTTCTACTCGTGCAAAGAGAACTACGCATAGACCTGGCTCTGATACCACTGTTGGGAACGTTGCATAAAATAAAAAAATTCCTACGTTCACCAAGATCAATCTAGGAGTTCATCCAGCAACGAGAGAGAGGAGTGCATCTACATACCCTTGTAGATCGCGAGCGGAAGCGTTCAAGAGAACAAGGTTGAGGGAGTCGTACTCGTCATGATCCAAATCACGGGAGATCCTAGCGCCGAGCGGACGGCACCTCCGCGTTCAACACACGTATGGTCAGCGTGACGTCTCCTCCTTCTTGATCCAGCCAGGGGGAAAGAGAGGTTGATGAAGATCCAGCAGCACGACGGCGTGGTGGTGGGTGCAGCAGGGATCCGGCAGGGCTTCGCCAAGCGTCTGCGGGAGGGAGAGGTGTAGCAAGGGGGAAGGGAGGCACCAAGTGCAAGGGTGCGGCTGCCCTCCCTCTCCCCCTCTTTATATAGGGTCCCTAGGGGGGCGCCGGCCCTGGAGATGGGATCTCCAGGGGGGTGGCAGCCAAGGGGGGAGGCTTGCCCCCCAAGGCAAGTGGAGGCGCCCCCCCCCCCACCCTAGGGTTTCCAACCCTAGGCGCAGGGGGGACCCAAGGGGGGGCGCACCAGCCCGCCAGGGGCTGGTCCCCTCCCCACTTCAGCCCACGGGGCCCTCCGGGATAGGTGGCCCCACATGGTGGACCCCCGGGACCCTTCCGGTGGTCCCGGT
>NC_041385.1:778090738-778106721 GCF_002162155.2 Triticum dicoccoides
CTTTATATAGGGTCCCTAGGGGGGCGCCGGCCCTGGAGATGGGATCTCCAGGGGGGTGGCAGCCAAGGGGGGAGGCTTGCCCCCCAAGGCAAGTGGAGGCGCCCCCCCCCCCCACCCTAGGGTTTCCAACCCTAGGCGCAGGGGGGACCCAAGGGGGGGCGCACCAGCCCGCCAGGGGCTGGTCCCCTCCCCACTTCAGCCCACGGGGCCCTCCGGGATAGGTGGCCCCACATGGTGGACCCCCGGGACCCTTCCGGTGGTCCCGGTACAATACCGGTGACCCCCGAAACTCTCCCGATGGCCGAAACAGCACTTCCTATATATAATTGTTCACCTCCGGACCATTTCGGAACTCCTCGTGACGTCCAGGATCTCATCCGGGACTCCGAAAAACTTTCGGGTTACTGCATATTCATATCTCTACAACCCTAGCATCACCGAACCTTAAGTGTGTACACCCTACGGGTTCGGGAGACATGCAGACATGACCGAGACGCCTCTTCGGTCAATAACCAACAGCGGGATCTGGATACCCATGTTGGCTCCCACATGCTCCTCGATGATCTCATCGGATGAACCACGATGTCGAGGATTCAATCAATCCCGTATACAATTCCCTTTGTCAATCGGTGCGTTACTTGCCCGAGACTCGATCGTAGGTATCCCAATACCTCGTGCAGTCTCGTTACCGGCAAGTCACTTTACTCGTACCGTAATGCATGATCCCGTGACCAGACACTTGGTCACATTGAGCTCATTATGATGATGTATTACCGAGTGGGCCTAGAGATACCTCTCCGTCATACGGAGTGACAAATCCCAGTCTCGATTCGTGCCAACCCAACAGACACTTTCAGAGATACCCGTAGTGCACCTTTATAGCCACCCAGTTACGTTGTGACGTTTGGCACACCCAAAGCACTCCTACGATATCCGGGAGTTGCACAATCTCATGGTCTAAGGAAATGATACTTGACATTTGGAAAAGCTCTAGCGAAACGAACTACACGATCTTTGTGCTATGCTTAGGATTGGGTCTTGTCCATCACATCATTCTCCTAATGATGTGATCCCGTTATCAATGACATCCAATGTCCATAGTCAGGAAACCATGACTATCTGTTGATCAACGAGCTAGTCATCTAGAGGCTTACTAGGGACTTGTTGTGGTCTATGTATTCACACACGTATTACGATTTCCGAATAATACGATTATAGCATGAACAATAGACAATTATCATGAATAAAGAAATATAATAATAACCATTTTATTATTGCCTCTAGGGCATATTTCCAACAGCCCCTCCCCCCAGCTCTCTCTCTCTCTCTCTCTCTAACCGGCTGTATGTGTTCTCTGCAGCAGGTTTGGCCGGAAGCAAGCTGCTTGGCGAGGAGGAGAAGGTGGCCGGAAGCAAGGTGCTCGGCAAGGTGCAGCAGGTTCTCCCCCTGCATTCTCTTTTTTTGTTGTCATCGATGCATGTGTGCTGTTGCTGCTACTGTTTTCAGTTAGAGAAAACTAGAATTGTTCGTTAACAGAATTCAAAGCAAACTATTTTGCATTTCTGTAACTAGTCCATTACTGTAGTCTACAATTTTATTTGAATGCAATGTTGATGGACACAGCAGCAAGTTTATGAAATGAAATGAAAAGATGTCCATAGGAGTCCATTTGGAGTTGCTCCATTGCTTGCAAGATGCTCTATATGTGACTGTATAAAACCTGTAAAAATACGAATACAGCAACATAAAAAAAGAAAATGCTAGCAGTAGCGTGGGGTATTGGAGTAGTAGCAGCGCTGCTAACCAGTAGCGTTTTTTTTTGAAGGGCCATGCTACTAGTATTAGCAGTAGTGATGGACAGAGGCGCGCTACTGCTAGATACAGATAGTAGTAGCGCTGGTTCAAACAAGTGCTACTGCTAAAAAATAGCTGTAGCGCTGTAGCAGTAGCGCGCCTGCCCGCGCTACTAATAGCCAAAAAAACCAGCGCTACTGGTAAGGGTTTTCGTAGTAGTGGCAGCATCAAAAATGAAATCCTCCAGTGTTGTCGCCCCCACTTATCACTGCGGCTTCGGAGAGTTATGAAACATCGGGCTGACTCCGTCGCCTCAAAAGCCCCGTCCATCTAACTGTTACTCCGGTCTCAGCCACCATGACTTTCTCCACCGCTATCTGCGCCATGGAAATCTAGAAACCGACATATGTCTCATGTTGTCAACAAACAACAAAGCTTCACGCCACACCCTCGTGGAACCTCGTTGGCTGATATGAATACAAAAGACTAGAAACTATCTGAGCTAGATATCCTGGGCAAGAACTTCGTCATCAGTTCCAAAACACGTCGATGATCAGATTGAAGAGGACCAATCTTGTAGGATGTTACCGTGAAGCGAAAAGTGCACGAGGACCGCAACTATAAGCATCACGGCAGCAGGCACCCACGCCGCCGCCTAGCCTGCTGCCAGCACCACCATGGTGTCTAGCAGCACATCGGTTAGACATGCACACACATCTCTAGTGACGAACCTGGGGTTGGGATCTTGCGATCCACTGCCCCGCGGGCACCGCCATAACGACCCACCACCAGGCCAAACATCCTCGGTGGAAAGGGCGCCATCGCCACTGCTCCGAGATCCTTGTGCCGCAGATCGAGCAGCACCCCCAACCGAGACTATTGTCCTCGCGAAACCGCCAGAGCGAGGCCGCACTACCGAGAAGAGAAGCCACAGTAGAATATGCTGCCGCTCCAAATCGCCACCGAGCGCTGCCCTTCCCGCTGCGCCACGGTCCCGGCCTATGTCCCCTTCACCAGCGGCGCGAGGGGTTCCCCAACGACCGCCTCTAGAGACAATGAGGGGAGGGGTGGATGTTGGAAATATGCCCTAGGGGCAATAATAAATTGGTTATTATCATATTTCCCTGTTCATGATAATCATTTATTATCCATGCTAGAATTGTATTGATCGGAAACTCAAATACATGTGTGGATACATAGACAACAACATGTCCCTAGTAAGCCTCTACCGGACAAGCTCGTTGATCAAAGATGGCTATGGTTTCCTAGCCATAGACATGAGTTGTCATTTGATAACGGGATCGCATCATTGGGATAATGATGTGATGGACAAGACCCAAACTATAAAAGTAGCATGTGATCGTGTCAAGTTTATTGCTATCTTTTTATGCATGTCAAGTATATGTGCCTATTGAAGGAAATATGCCCTAGAGGCAATAATAAAGTTATTATTTATTTCCTTATATCATGATAAATGTTTATTATTCATGCTAGAATTGTATTAACCGGAAACATAATACATGTGTGAATACATAAACAAACTTAATGTCACTAGTATGCCTCTACTTGAGTAGCTCATTAATCAAAGATGGTTATGTTTCCTAACCATAAACATGAGTTGTCATTTGATTAATGGGATCACATCATTAGTAGAATGATGTGATTGACATGACCCATTCCGTTAGCTTAGTACTTAATCATTTAGTATGTTGCTATTGCTTTCTTCATGACTTATACATGTTCCTAAAACTATGAGATTATGCAACTCCCGTTTACCGGAGGAACACTTTGTGTGCTACCAGACGTCACAACATAACTGGGTGATTATAAAGGAGCTCTACAGGTGTCTCCAAAGGTACATGTTGAGTTGGCGTATTTTGAGATTAAGTTTTGTCACTCCAATTGTCGGAGAGGTATCTCTCGGCCCTCTCGGTAATGCACATCACTATAAGCCTTGCAAGCAATGTAGCTAATGAGTTAGTTACGGAATGATGCATTACATAACAAGTAAAGAGACTTGTCGGTAACGAGATTGAACTAGGTATTGAGATACCGATGATCGAATCTCGGGCAAGTAACATACTGATGACAAAGGGAACAACGTATGTTGTTATGCGGTTTGACCGATAAAGATCTTTGTAGAATATGTAGGAGCCAATATGAGCATCTAGTTTCCGCTATTGGTTATTGACCGGAAACGAGTCTCGATCATGTCTACATAGTTCTCAAACCCGTAGGGTCCGCACGCTTAAGGTTTCGATGACAGTTCTATTATGAGTTTATGAGTTTTGATGTACCGAAGGTAGTTCGGAGTCCCGAATGTGATTACAGACATGACGAGGAGTCTCTAAATGGTCAAGACATGAAGATTGATATATTGGAAGCCTATATTTGGATATTGGAAGTGTTCCGGGTGAAATCGGGATTTTACCGGAGTACACGGAGGTTACCGGAACCCCTCGGGGGCTTAATGGGCTTACATGGGCCTTAGTGGAAATAGAGGGTAGCAAGGGGAGTATGGGGCGCGCCCCCCAAGGCCCAAACTGAATTGGTTTAGGGCAAGGGGGGCCGGCCCCCCTCTTTCCTTCTCCTCCTCTCCCTTTCCTTCCCCCCTTCTCCTAGTCCAACAAGGAAGGAGGGAGTCCTACTCCTAGTGGGAGTAGGACTCCCCATGGCGCGCCCCCTCCTAGGTCAGCCGCCCCGTCCCCCCTTGCTCCTTTATATACGGGGGCAGGGGGGCACCTCTAGACACAACAATTGATCTCTTGATCTCTTAGCCGTGTGTGGTGCCCCTCTCCACCATAGTCCTCCTCGATAATATTGTAGCGGTGCTTAGGCGAAGCCCTGCGACGGTAGAACATCAAGATCGTCACCACGCCGTCGTGCTGACGGAACTCTCCCTCGACACTTGGCTAGATCGGAGTTCGAGGGACGTCATCGAGCTGAACGTGTGCTAGAACTCGGAGGTGCCGTAGTTTCGGTGCTTGATCGGTCGAGCCGTGAAGACGTACAACTACATCAACCGCGTTGTTCTAACACTTCCGCGTTCTTTCTACAAGGGTACGTGGACACACTCTCCCCTCTCGTTGCTATGAATCACCATGATCTTGCGTGTGCGTAGGAATTTTTTTGAAATTACTACGTTCCCCGACAGTGGCATCCGAGCCTGGTTATATGCGTAGACGTTATATGCATGAGTAGAACACAAGTGAGTTGTGGGCGATACAAGTCATACTACTGACCAGCATGTCATACTTTGGTTCGGCGGTATTGTTGGATGAAGTGGCCCGGACCGACATACGTGTATGCTTACGCGAGACTGGTTCTACCGACGTACTTTGCACACAGGTGGCTGGCGGGTGTCAGTTTCTCCAACTTTAGTTGAACCGAGTGTGGCTACGCCCGGTCCTTGCGAAGGTTAAAACAGCACTAACTTGAGAAACTATCGTTGTGGTTTTGATGCGTAGGTAAGAACGGTTCTTGCTCAGCCCATAGCAGCCACGTAAAATTTGCAACAACAAAGTAGAGGACGTCTAACTTGTTTTTGCAGGGCATGTTCTGATGTGATATGGTCAAGACGTGATGCTATATTTTATTGTATGAGATGATCATGTTATGTAACTGAGTTATCGGCAACTGGCAGGAGCCATATGGTTGTCGCTTTATTGTATGAAATGCAAGCGCCCTGTAATTGCTTTACTTTATCACTAAGCGGTAGCGATAGTCGTAGAAGCAATAGATGGCGAAACAACAACGATGCTACAATGGAGATCAAGGTGTCGCGCCGGTGACAATGGTGATCACGACGGTGCTTCGGAGATGGAGATCACAAGCACAAGATGATGATGGCCATATCATATCACTTATATTGATTGCATGTGATGTTTATCCTTTATGCATCTTATCTTGCTTTGATTGACGGTAGCATTTTAAGATGATCTCTCACTAATTATCAAGAAGTATTCTCCTTGAGTATGCACCATTGCGAAAGTTCTTCGTGCTGAGACACCATGTGTTGATCGGGTGTGATAGGCTCTACGTTCAAATACAACGGGTGCAAAACAGTTGCACACGCGGAATACTCAGGTTAAACTTGACGAGCCTAGCATATACAGATATGGCCTCAGAACATGGAGACCGAAAGGTCGAACGTGAATCATATAGTAGATATGATCAACATAGTGATGTTCACCATTGAAAACTACTCCATCTCACGTGATGATCGGACATGGTTTAGTTGATTTGGATCACGTGATCACTTAGATGACTAGAGAGATGTCTGTCTAAGTGGGAGTTCTTTAGTAATACGATTAATTGAACTTAAAATGGCTGGAGAAGAATAGTTCTGTCAGTGAACATATACTCAAAATGTCTGGGTATAGCTGCAAGATGGAGGAGAATAGTTCTATAGCTGCAAGATGGAGGAGAATAGTTCTGTCAGTGAACATATACTCAAAATGTCTGGGTATAATAATCACTTGATTCAACTGGGAGTTAATCTTCCTGATGATAGTGTCATTGACAGAATCCTTCAATCACTACCACCAAGCTACAAGAGCTTCGTGATGAACTATAATATGCAAGGGATGGACAAGACTATTCCCGAGCTCTTCGCAATGTAAAAAGCTGCAGAGGTAGAAATCAAGAAAGAGCATCAAGTGTTGATGGTCAATAAGACCACTAGTTTCAAGAAAAAGGGTAAAGGGAAGAAGAAGGGGAACTTCAAGAAGAACAACAAACAAGTTGCTGCTCAAGAGAAGAAACCCAAATCTGGACCTAAGCCTGAGACTGAGTGCTTCTACTGCAAACAGACTGGTCACTGGAAGCAGAACTGCCCCAAGTATTTGGCGGATAAGAAGGATGGCAACACTAGTAGAAAAGGGGGCAATGGTCCCGGCCGGGCCAGCCCATTAGTCCCAGTTCAGTCCAGAACCGGGACCCATGGGGGCATTGGACCCGGTTCGTGAGCCCCGGGGGCCGGCCGGGCCACGTGGGCCATTGGTCCCGGTTTGTCTGGACCTTTTGGTCCCGGTTGGTGGGACGAACCGGGGCCAATGGGCCTCGCTCCTGGCCCACCACCATTGGTCCCGGTTGGTGGCTTGAACCGGGACAAAAGGCTGCCCTTTAGTCCCGGTTTGTGCCACCAACCAGGACTAAAGAGTTGGTCCTCGTTGCGGTCAGAGTTTAGTCCCACCTCGCCAACCGAAGGGCGCTCACACCGGTTTATAAGCCCCTCCCTCTCTGCCTTGTTGAGCGCCTCTCAAAGTGAAAATAGATGCCCTTATACAGGGAATTTGACCTAAATTCATACTGAATTTCTCTGAAGTTCATAGAAATTTATTATGAATTTAGGTTGAATTCTCTCTATAGGCGCATCTATGCTCATTTTTTTAGTAAAGTTAATCACAAACTTGTGATTCACACAAATTTCAAAGAATTCAAATTTTAACTATTCATGCCACCAACCGGGACCAATGATATGCCTATATATACCATGCCAAAATGAAAGAGAGGCGCAATGCTCACCTGCACGTTGCTTAGCTTCAGGCCAACGTGCAGGTGAGCACTGCGCTTCTCCCTTCATTGTCTCTACACTCAGGGCTTATAAACCGCTACGAGTGCCTCTCGCTTGGCGAGGTGGGACTAAAAAACAGCTGCAGAAAGAATCAACTACAAAACTCTTTTACCGGTTCATGCCATGAACCGGTACTAAAAGGTGCTCGTGGGGCGCCAGCCTTAAAACCTGTACCAAATAAAATGCCTTTGTAACAGCCTTAGAACTGGTACTGAAGGAATCAACTAAAAAGCTTTTATAAACCTCTAGTATTATTGAAACTAAAATTATATAGAATTTTGTTACAAACTTTAATATCAAAAAGAATTATCATAAAAGAAAATAAATAAGTAATTAGAATTCTATTCAAAACATTAAAAGCAAAAAGAATTATCATAAAAGAAAATAAATAAGTAATTAGAATTTTTTTACAAACTTTAATAGCAAAAAGAATTATCATAAAAGAAAATAAATAAGTAATTAGAATTCTGTTCAAAACATTAAAAGCAAAAAGAATTATCATAAAAGAAAATAAATAAGTAATTAGAATTTTGTTACAAACTTTAATAGCAAAAAGAATTATCATAAAAGAAAATAAATAAGTAATTAGAATTCTGTTCAAAACATTAAAAGCAAAAAGAATTATCATAAAAGAAAATAAATAAGTAATTAGAAACAAAAAAGAAAGCAAAAAAACTGGGAAAAAATTAAAAACAAGTGCCACCTACAGGGCCACCATGGCCTGCATACGACTAAAAACCATTACTAGGGCCAGGATGCAGGCCTGCAGTAGGCCCAATAGGCCCACAAGCACAGAGAGTAATTTTAGGCCCGTAAGCCTGCAGTAGAGAGGAGCTCGAGAGGGTAGCGGGACTGGGGCTTATAAACCACTCTCGAGCTCCCTCAGCTAGCGAGGTGGGACTAAACTTTCGTGCCGCGACGCGGTCAGCACAAGGCCGTTAGTCCCGGTTGGTGGCACCAACCGGGACTAAAGGGTCGCTTTGGTACCGGTTGGTGGCACCAACCGGGACCAATGACCCCCCTTTAGTCCCGATTGGTGCCACCAACTGGGACTAAAGGCCTCTGCTTCCCGCCCTTTGGGTTGCTGAAAAGAGGCCTTTGGTCCCGGTTGGTGGCACCAACCGGGACTAGAGGGGTGCATTGGTCCTGGTTGGTCTCACGAACCGGGACCAACGCTCTGCCTATATAAGCAGCACTCGTTAAATTTTGGTTAAGTTTCTTCCCCGCCCGCCCGACGCCGCCAGGCTACCCATCGTATCCGCCTCGCCGTCGTCGTCGTCGCCCCGCGCCGTCCTGCGCCGCCCCGATCGCCGCGCCGCCCCGCCACGCCCCTACCTGTCGCCGCGCCGCGCCGCCCCGCCCCGCGCGGTGACATAAAGGGATACTTGAATAAAAGTTTTTCGATGAAAGACCTCGGTGAAGCTGCTTACATATTGGGCATCAAGATCTATAGAGATAGATCAAGACGCTTAATTGGACTTTCACAAAGCACATACCTTGATAAAGTTTTGAAAAAGTTCAAAATGGATCAGGCAAAGAAAGGGTTCTTGCCTGTATTACAAGGTGTGAAGTTGAGTCAGACTCAATGCCCGACCACAGCAAAAGATAGAGAGAAAATGAAAGATGTTCCCTATGCTTCAGCCATAGGCTCTATCATGTATGCAATGTTGTGTACCAGACCTGACGTATGCTTAGCAATAAGTTTAGCAGGGAGGAACCGAAGTAATCTAGGAGTGGATCACTGGACAGTGGTCAAGAATATCCTGAAATACCTGAAAAGGACCAAGGATATGTTTCTAGTGTATGGAGGTGACAAAGAGCTAGTCGTAATGGTTACGACGATGCAAGCTTTGACACTGATCCGGATGGTTCTAAATCGCAAACCGGATACGTGTTTATATTGAACGGTGGAGCTGTCAGTTGGTGCAGTTCTAAACAAAGCGTCATGGCGGGATCTACATGCGAAGCGGAGTACATAGCTGCTTCAGAAGCAGCAAGTGAAGGATTCTGGATGAAGGAGTTCATTTCCGATCTAGGTGTCATACCTAGTGCATCGGGACCAATGAAGATCTTCTATGACAATACTGGTGCAATTGCTTTGGTAAAGGAATCCAGATTTCACAAGAGGGCCAAGCACATCAAGAGACGCTTCAATTCCATCCGGGACCAAGTCCAGGTGGGAGACATAGAGATTTGCAAGATACATGCAAATTTGAATGTTGCAGACCCGTTGACTAAGCCTCTTCCACGAGCAAAACATGATCAGCACCAAGGCTCCATGGGTGTTAGAATCATTACTGTGTAATCTAGATTATTGACTCTAGTGCAAGTGGGAGACTGAAGGAAATATGCCCTAGAGGCAATAATAAAGTTATTATTTATTTCCTTACATCATGATAAATGTTTATTATTCATGCTAGAATTGTATTAACCAAAAACATAATACATGTGTGAATACATAGACAAACTTAATGTCACTAGTATGCCTCTACTTGACTAGCTCATTAATCAAAGATGGTTATGTTTCCTAACCATAGACATGAGTTGTCATTTGATTAACGGGATCACATCATTAGTAGAATGATGTGATTAACATGATCCATTCAGTTAGCTTAGCACTTGATCATTTAGTATGTTGCTATTGCTTTCTTCATGACTTATACATGTTCCTACAACTATGAGATTATGCAACTCCCGTTTACCGGAGGAACACTTTGTGTGCTACCAAACGTCACAACGTAACTGGGTGATTATAAAGGACCTCTACAGGTGTATCCAAAGGTACATGTTGAGTTGGCGTATTTCGAGATTAAGTTTTGTCACTCCGATTGTCGGAGAGGTATCTCTAGGCCCTCTCGGTAATGCACATCACTATAAGCCTTGCAAGCAATGTAGCTAATGAGTTAGTTACGGAATGATGCATTACATAACGAGTAAAGAGACTTGCCGGTAACGAGATTGAACTAGGTATTGAGATACCGACGATCGAATCTCGGGCAAGTAACATACCGATGACAAAGGGAACAACGTATGTTGTTATGCGATTTGACCGATAAAGATCTTCGTAGAATATGTAGAGCCAATATGAGCATCTAGTTTCCGCTATTGGTTATTGACCGGAAATGAGTCTCGGTCATGTCTACATAGTTCTCGAACCCGTAGGGTCCGCACGCTTAAGGTTTCGATGACAGTTCTATTATGAGTTTATGAGTTTTGATGTACTGAAGGTAGTTCAGAGTCCCGAATGTGATTACGGACATGATGAGGAGTCTCAAAATGGTCGAGACATGAAGATTGATATATTGGAAGCCTATATTTGGATATCGGAAGTGTTCCGGGTGAAATCAGGATTTTACCGGAGTACCGGGAGGTTACCGGAACCCCCCGGGGGCTTAATGGGCTTACATGGTCCTTAGTGGAAATAGAGGGCAGCAAGGGGAGTGTGGGGCGCGCCCCCCCAAGGCCCAAACCAAATTGGTTTAGGGCAAGGGGGGCCGGCCCCCCTCTTTCCTTCTCCTCCTCTCCCTTTCCTTCCCCCCTTCTCCTAGTCCAACAAGGAAGGAGGGAGTCCTACTCCCAGTGGGAGTAGGACTCCCCATGGAGCGCCCCCTCCTAGGCCTGCCGCCCCCTCCCCCCTTGATCCTTTATATACGGGGGCAGGGGGGCACCTCTAGACACAACAATTGATCTCTTGATCTCTTAGCCGTGTGCGGTGCCCCCCTCCACCATAGTCCTCCTCGATAATATTGTAGCGGTACTTAGGCGAAGCCCTGCGACGGTAGAACATCAAGATCGTCACCACACCGTCGTGCTGATGGAACTCTCCCTCGACACTCGGCTAGATCGGAGTTCGAGGGACGTCATCGAGCTGAACGTGTGCTACAACTTGGAGGTGCCGTAGTTTCGGTGCTTGATCGGTCAGGCCGTGAAGACGTACAACTACATCAACCGCGTTGTTCTAACGCTTCCGCTTTCGGTCTACGAGGGTACATGGACACACTCTCCCCTCTTGTTGCTATGCATCACCATGATCTTGCATGTGCGTAGGCATTTTTTTTAATTACTACGTTCCCCAACACCTATAACCATGAGATCATGGACCTCACTGACACCGGAGGAATACCTTGTGTGTATCGAACGTCGCAACATAACTGGGTGACTATAAAGGTGCTCTACAGGTATCTCCGAGGGTGTCTGTTGAGTTGGCATGGATCAAGACTGGGATTTTTCACTCCATATGACGGAGAGGTATCTCAGGGACAACTCGGTAATACAACATCACAATAAGCTTACAAGCAATGTGATCAATGAGTTAGTCACGGGATCTTGTATTACGGAACAAGTAAAGAGATTTGCCGGTAACGATCGAATCTCGGGCAAATAACATACCGATAGACAAAGGGAACTACATACGGGATTAGCTGAATCCTTGACATCGAGGTTTGACCGATAAGATCTTCGTAGAATGTGTAGGAACCAATATGTGTGTCACGCCCAAGATGCGACCCTATCCTAAAGGAACTCGAAGGTCCCACCAAGGATAGAAGCGCATCTTGAAGACGCTTTTGCAAGGTGGATATCATTATGTCAATATTACATAATAGATAGGGATACATACATAAGACATACAATGCCACACGAATACAACATCATCACATACAAGAACAACATCCGACTACGGATGAATCATAAACAGAAACTCAAACAATATCCACCCTGCTAGCCCAGGCTGCCAACCTGGAACCTATCCCCTGATCGAAGAAGAAGCAGAAGAAGAACTCCAAACAAGCAAACATCGCTCTCGCGTCATGATCATCGCATAACCTGTACCTGCAACTGTTGTTGTAGTAATCTGTGAGCCACGAGGACTCAGCAATCCCATTAACATGGGTATCAAGACTAGCAAAGCTTAATGGGAAAGGAAGGGGTAAAGTGGTGAGGTTGCAGTAGCGACTAAGCATATATGGTGGCTAACATACGCAAATGAGAGCGAGAAGAGAAACAAAGGAACGGTCGTGAAGCTAGCAATGATCAAGAGGTGATCCTGAACACCTACTTACGTCAAACATAACCCAGAAACCGTGTTCACTTCCCGGACTCCGCCGAGAAGAGACCATCACGGCTACACACGCGGTTGATGCGTTTTAATTCGGATCTGGTGTCAAGTTATCTACAACCGGACATTAACAAATTCCCATCTGCCACATAACCGCGGGCACGGCTCTCGAAAGTTTATACCCTGCAGGGGTGTCCCAACTTAGCCCATGACAAGCTCTCGCGATCAACGAAGGAATAGACCTTCTCCCAGGAAGACCCGATCAGTCTCGGAATCCCGGTTTACAAGACATTTCGACAATGGTAAAACAAGACCAGCAAAGCCTCCCACTGTGCCGACAAATCCCGATAGGAGCTGCACATATCTCGTTCTCAGGGCACACCGGATGAGCCAGACGTCGGGTTGGCATAGACCCTGGTTGCCCAGGGGGTGCCGGACAACACTCGGTTCGGACCAGCACTTAGACAAGCACTGGCCCGGGGGGGGCTAAAATAAAGATGACCCTCGGGTTGGCCGACCCAAGGGAAAGGGATAGGTGGTGGTGAGGCAAATGGTAAAACCAAGGTTGGGCCTTGCTGGACAAGTTTTATTCAAAGCGAACTGTCAGGGGGGTCCCATAAATCACCCGACCGCGTTAGGAACGCAAAATCCGGGAACATAACACCGGTATGACGGAAACTAGGGCGGCAAGAGTGGAACAAAACACCAGGCATAAGGCCGAGCCTTCCACCCTTTACCAAATATATAGATGCATTAATAATATAAGAGATATTGTGATATCCCAACCAAAATCCTGTCCACCATGGAGAAATCTTCAACTTCACCTGCAACTAGCAACACTATAAGAGGGGCTGAGCAAAAGCGGTAACATAGCCAAACAACGGTTTGCATAGGAAAGGTGTCAAAGGTTAGAGGTTCATGGCAATATGGGATGGCTTGATAAACAGGTAATAGGTAGCGCAGCATAGCGATAGAACGAAGCAACTAGCATAGCAATGATAGTAGTGAGATCCAGGGTAGCGGTCATCTTGCCTGAAATCCCGCAAGGAAGAAGAACGAGTCCATGAAAGAGATGAAGCCACGAAGATGAACCAAGCGTAGACGAACGAATCCTCACGATCGCAATGAAACAGGAACTAACAAGAAGAAGCACACAACATAGTAAACACACCACACATGAACAAGACATGATGCACAACAAGCATGATGCATGACCAAGCTACATGAAGCTACTCATGGCAAGAGATGATGCAAACAAGAACAACACATCAAGGCAAGTTTAAATGAGGCCGGGAACAACATACAACAACTCCGGTAAGTCCTCATATGCATATTTCGAAATTGGTCCAGAACTGAACAAACCTTATGTTCAAGTTGTTAAACAGCAAGTTAAGATGCACCAAGATGATCTACACGAGATTCTAGTCAAGTTACATATAAAGTTCATTAGATTCGGAGCTACGGCCTAGAAGATATGAGCAAAACAAGTTAAGCATGGCATTGATGCAAAATGCATCCAAACATCAAGCAAACACAACAAAACAAGGATGCAACATGATAATATGAAGCTACATGCAAAACCAAGCAAGTTTCATATAGAGCACGCTCAAAACGGAGCAACGGTGCAACACACACACACACTATACAAGTCATAACAACAATCTGTCCATAACAGCAACTAGGCATATTGCAAGCATCAAAACATCATGCTACAGCACTCCAACATCATAACAAAAGGCATGGGCATGAAGTACAGGTAAAGCATAACAAAACATGAACACTGAGCTATCTCCAGAAACAACTAGAACATGCTCAAAATGACATGGAAAGATTGCAAATAATAACAGTTTCAGACTTTAGCGGAAATAACATCAGGTTGCAATGTTTAGAGCAAACAAACAACATGTTACAAGAACGTATCATGGCAAACAAAGTCATGGTATGAATCTACTAAAAGCATAGATCAAAAGTCCCTTACTGACCATGAGCCAAAAAGGCATAGAAAATATGATGGCACCCATGTAAACATGGCAAGTTATATTACAGATTCATACATGGCAGGAACAACAATAAGTAGTCATGTTGGTGAGCTTGAACCACTCACTACAGAGCAATACATGCCATGGCAAGGCAACCAACAGTAAGAAGACATGTTTATGAAGCTAATCATGGCAAGAGCAAGTTCATAGGGTTCATGGATCACTAGGAAAACACATGGAAACAACTGAACTTAATGTTAACAGGTTGACAGCAACATCATTTAGCAAACTTTAGAGCAAGATAAAAACATGTTCCAGCAGGCTATAATTGCAACCATGGGCATGAATGGATAGAGCAAGACATGTAGATCAAAACATGTTTATAGGACATCTCCAGATTATGCATAGAATGACTAGTAGAAGCATGTTTACATAGCAACAAAATATAACAGAATCTGTCAGGAAAACAGCAACAGCAACTACCCTACTTAACAAGCTCGATTCACTCACCACAAGTCATTGCATGACAATATAAGCATAGCATCATCAAGAAGACATGTTTGTGAAACAAACCAAGGCAAGAACAAGTCCATAGCATGCAAGGATCAACTTTAGCAAGCTTGGCCATATTGAATAACATGTAAACAATCTGCCAGGAAACATTTTGAAGCAAAAGTAGAGCACCAAAATGACATACTAGACTACTCCATAATTGCAAACAAGGGCAAGAATGGATAGACAATAACCACATGTTCAAAACATCCTTACTGAAGTATCTCAAAATAAGCATGGATATCTCTGTAGCATCAAGTTAACATGGCATCAAAATAACAGCAGAACAGGGACTAAAATCAGCAATATCACGAAGCCTAGTTTGCATGCTTGTGCTAGTCACCACATTGATCACAAAAATACATGGCATACACCCCTGGAAATATGGCATGGCATAGATCAAAACACTTGAAGACATCAACCTCATAGGATGCACACATCAATCATGGCACAAATGACAAATGAGCAAGTTATAACAGTTTCAGCAGATTAACATCAACATGCACTGTTCCAACAGCATTTCTGGCATCAAGATGAGCTCAAATGAAAATGATGCAATGGAATGAAATTAATTACTCATTGAGACGAACAATTTGACATATTATACGCACGAAACGGAGCTACGGATGCAAAGATATAGCAGGTCAAACATGGCATGATTATGCAATAATTTTAGGACTTGGGCGCTTTCGGGGTCAACCTCTGCGCTGCACGGATTGCGAGGCGGCGGCACGAGCTCGCCGGAGGGCGGCCGGAGGGAGGTCGGAGGAGGCGGCCCCGGCCCGGATCTCGCCGGATCCGGCCGGCGGCGAGCTGGGACGACGGCGGGGCAGCGAGGGAAGCCGCCGGCGGCGGGGATCCGCGGCGGCGGACGGGCGGCGCTGGAGCAGGCGCGGCTCCAACGGGGTCGGAGGTCGCGGCGGCGGGGCGCACCGGCCGGCGGGGCAGGACGGCGGCGCGCGGCAGCGGTACACGCCGGCGGGGCGGCGGCGCGGGGCCTGCTGGCGAGGCGCCTGGGGCGCGGCCC
>NC_041385.1:778107011-778113972 GCF_002162155.2 Triticum dicoccoides
CCCGGGGGCTGGCGGCGGCGCGGGAGGCCGGGGCGCCACGTGGCGAACGCGGGTTGGCCGCGGGGCAGCTGGCGGCGAGGTGGCGGCCTCCGATTCGTCGGAGCGACATGGCGGCGGCGGTGGACACGTCCGGCGCGGAGGTGGACATGTCCGACGGCGGGGAGGAGTTTGGCTAGGGTTTGGACTGCGCGAAAATGGAGGGGGAGAGGGCGTATTTATAGGTAGAGGGAGCTAGGAGAGTCCAAATGAGGAGCGGTTTTCGGCCGCGCGATCGTGATCGAACGACCGAGAGCATGGAGGGGAGTTAGATGGGTTTTGGGCCACTTTGGAAGTGGTGTTGGGCTGCAACAAAAGAGGGCTTTGCGGTTACCCAGTTAACCGTTGGAGTATCAAACGACCTCCAAATGGCACGAAACTTGACAGGCGGTCTACCGGTGCTATACCAAGGCCGCTTGGCAAACCTCGGGCCATTCTGAGATAGTTTAATACCCGCTCACAACAGAAGACAAAAGGGGGACGCCGGGGGACATAGGAGTGCCGGATTGCAAAACGGACAACGGGGAAAATGCTCGGATGCATGAGACGAACATGTATGCAAAATGAAATGCACAAGATGGCATGATAAAATGCAGATGATGACATGGCAAAGTGCAACACGCAAGAAGATGACATGGCAACGACGGCGAATAACTGGCAGACACCTGGCGCATCGAATCCGGGGCGTTACAACACTCCTCCACTAACAAGAGATCTCGTCCCGAGATCTTAGGACCGAGACGGAAGGGAAAAAGGGATGAGGTGAAACAAGAACTCAAGAGAAGAAGCAAAGAATCGATAGCACTCGAGAAGAAGAGAGGAAAAACGAGAATGACGAGGATCCAAAGCTCACGGAATCAGATAGACTATGAAACCCACTCGTTCTAACCGGAGTGGTTAGAATGAGAAAAGAAACGGATAAGACTGAAAGTATTTAGACAACGCTCCGGCTGAAGATAGAAAAAAAAGTACATGAGCTTGAGAGGATGGAATGATACTTGATGAACTCTTGAAGAATGAATTAAATCATGAAGAACCACCATGAAGAACTCCGGTAAACAAAAGGATGATGAGATAAAATGAAGGATGAAAGAATGAGATGAGCCTTGCGATGATTTGGATGAAGGTTCCGACGAAATGGCCGAGGGAATTTGAACTCCGGAAAAGAAAAGATGAAAACATTTAGAACTAGAATTTATTCATCAAGAACAAACTCCGAAGGAAGGGATTAATCACTTGGATGAAATAAGGATAAGATTTATTGTATGCTTATCCTTCATCAAATTTAATTGATGACAAACAATAGATTTTTCATACTACTTATTCTTCTTGAAAAGGATTGAGAAGTGACATATCGCAAACTTGAGAAGGTCTTCATGAACCACCGGTAGGATTGAAAGAACGAATGGATTTATATGATAAACAAGGAAAAGAATCTTAAGGAACCACCGTTAGAATTCGAAAATGACTGATGAAAGAGACTTAATCACCGGGAAGAATTAGAAGACAAATATGCTAGAGGGGATTTAGATGCAAAAGAACAAGAAGATCATGAGCTGATTAAAGAACACTTGAACGAAGCACCGGGATAATTGAATAACGGTAGCTGAAATGTGAGGACGAAGAATTCTTCTGGAACGATGGCCTCCGGTGAAAAGAAACGGGAAAACAACTCCTGACATACTCCGGATGGGTAAACAAAGGAATAACTGACAAATGGAATAATATGAGAGGATAACATGAAGCTAGAACCACGAAACTTCGAGAGAACGGGCAAGATTGTGAGTAAAAACTCTTCTTCGGTCTTCAAATGACGACGGAAAATACCACCAAAATTTACTGAGATACTCCGGGAGAATGAAAAGCAAAGAGGATGAGCCAACAATGAGAATGATTCCAAATCGATCTTGGAAAGGCATGTGACTGATGAAATCCATTTTTACGTCACACTTTAAAAGGATTTGATAATAGCTCCGGAATAATTAGAAGAGTCAGGTAAGATCCTGGGAAAAGACCTGTGGGTTAGGGCCCACTGAAGAGATAACACCGTTGGAAAGGATTGTTGAACAGATAGATGATGCACCGGAATAATTGAAATATTTGAATGAGGTGACAACCTCGAATTAATTCAAACACAGACAAATCTCCTGAGATTTCTTCCGAACTCCGGAATGATAAGCTGGCGAGAGGTGAACGAGCAAGGAAAAACACTTGAGCCGAGGAAAAAGAATATGATCAACCCGAAAAACTAGAATTGAGTCCACCGGAGAAGAAAAGGATGAAGAATGATGAACGAGACGAGAATCCACCGGTTGAAATAAATGAGGGAAGTTTGAAGAGACTCCACACGGACGAAATAGATAGTCGAGAGAGACTCAGACTCCGGGAAGAAAAAGGGGTGGGGGCGGGAAAAACAAAGACAACTTAGAAGGGGGAACCGACGAATATCTTGGAGAGAAAACACCGGTTGAAATCATTGAGGAAAGAAAGCAAAGACTTCACACGAGTAGGAAGGATATTCGATTACGGACTCCAATTCTAAGAAGAAGAAGGGAGGGCGGGTGGAAAAAGAAAACAACTGAGGATTGAACTCAAAGATGAAGAGGCTCGAGTCAACTTGACGAGAAATGCAGCGGATAAAAGAGCTGAGGAACAACTACCAGAAAACCAACTGTGTGAACCTAAAGAAAATTTGAAGGGGAAGAGGAATAATTCAAAACACCTACGTCAAGATTCCTCACCAGAGCGACGAAGGGGGCTGAGGATTAAAAGAATTCCTACTCTCCGATATAACTAGACTCAGAAAACAGTTTTCTTCTAGACTTAACAACGGCCAAACTACGCGATCAATCAAGGGGGGCTCCTAAGGTTGGTCGTGGCTCTGATACCAACTTGTCACGCCCAAGATGCGACCCTATCCTAAAGGAACTCGAAGGTCCCACCAAGGATAGAAGCGCATCTTGAAGACGCTTTTGCAAGGTGGATATCATTACGTCAATATTACATAATAGATAGGGATACATACATAAGACATACAATGCCACACGAATACAACATCATCACATACAAGAACAACATCCGACTACGGATGAATCATAAACATAAACTCAAACAATATCCACCCTGCTAGCCCAGGCTGCCGACCTGGAACCTATCCCCTGATCGAAGAAGAAGCAGAAGAAGAACTCCAAACAAGCAAACATCGCTCTCGCGTCATGATCATCGCATAACCTGTACCTACAACTGTTGTTGTAGTAATCTGTGAGCCACGAGGACTCAGCAATCCCATTACCATGGGCATCAAGACTAGCAAAGCTTAATGGGAAAGGAAGGGGTAAAGTGGTGAGGTTGCAGCAGCGACTAAGCATATATGGTGGCTAACATACGCAAATGAGAGCGAGAAGAGAAACAAAGGAACGGTCGTGAAGCTAGCAATGATCAAGAGGTGATCCTGAACACCTACTTACGTCAAACATAACCCAGAAACCGTGTTCACTTCCCGGACTCCGCCGAGAAGAGACCATCACGGCTACACACGCGGTTGATGCGTTTTAATTCGGATCTGGTGTCAAGTTATCTACAACCGGACATTAACAAATTCCCATCTGCCACATAACCGCGGGCACGGCTCTCAAAAGTTTATACCCTGCAGGGGTGTCCCAACTTAGCCCATGACAAGCTCTCGGGATCAACGAAGGAATAGACCTTCTCCCAGGAAGACCCGATCAGTCTCGGAATCCCGGTTTACAAGACATTTCGACAATGGTAAAACAAGATCAGCAAAGCCTCCCGCTGTGCCGACAAATCCCGATAGGAGCTGCACATATCTCGTTCTCAGGGCACACCGGATGAGCCAGACGTCGGGTGGCATAGACCCTGGTTGCCCAGGGGGCGCCGGACATCGCTCGGTTCGGACCAGCACTTAGACAAGCACTGGCCCGGGGGGGCTAAAATAAAGATGACCCTCGGGTTGGTCGACCCAAGGGAAAGGGATAGGTGGTGGTGAGGCAAATGGTAAAACCAAGGTTGGGCCTTGCTGGACAAGTTTTATTCAAAGCAAACTGTCAGGGGGGTCCCATAAATCACCCGACCGCGTTAGGAACGCAAAATCCGGGAACATAACACCGGTATGACGAAAACTAGGGCGGCAAGAGTGGAACAAAACACCAGGCATAAGGCCGAGCCTTCCACCCTTTACCAAATATATAGATGCATTAATAATATAAGAGATATTGTGATATCCCAACCAAAATCCTGTCCACCATGGAGAAATCTTCAACTTCACCTGCAACTAGCAACACTATAAGAGGGGCTGAGCAAAAGCGGTAACATAGCCAAACAACGGTTTGCATAGGAAAGGTGTCAAAGGTTAGAGGTTCATGGCAATATGGGATGGCTTGATAAACAGGTAATAGGTAGCGCAGCATAGCGATAGAACGAAGCAACTAGCATAGCAATGATAGTAGTGAGATCCAGGGTAGCGGTCATCTTGCCTGAAATCCCGCAAGGAAGAAGAACGAGTCCATGAAGGAGATGAAGCCACGAAGATGAACCAAGCGTAGACGAACGAATCCTCACGATCGCAATGAAACAGGAACTAACAAGAAGAAGCACACAACATAGTAAACACACCACACATGAACAAGACATGATGCACAACAAGCATGATGCATGACCAAGCTACATGAAGCTACTCATGGCAAGAGATGATGCAAACAAGAACAACACATCAAGGCAAGTTTAAATGAGGCCGGGAACAACATACAACAACTCCGGTAAGTCCTCATATGCATATTTCGAAATTGGTCCAGAACTGAACAAACCTTATGTTCAAGTTGTTAAACAGCAAGTTAAGATGCACCAAGATGATCTACACGAGATTCTAGTCAAGTTACATATAAAGTTCATTAGATTCGGAGCTACGGCCTAGAAGATATGAGCAAAACAAGTTAAGCATGGCATTGATGCAAAATGCATCCAAACATCAAGCAAACACACCAAAACAAGGATGCAACATGATAATATGAAGCTACATGCAAAACCAAGCAAGTTTCATATAGAGCACGCTCAAAACGGAGCAACGGTGCAACACACACACACACTATACAAGTCATAACAACAATCTGTCCATAACAGCAACTAGGCATATTGCAAGCATCAAAACATCATGCTACAGCACTCCAACATCATAACAAAAGGCATGGGCATGAAGTACAGGTAAAGCATAACAAAACATGAACACTGAGCTATCTCCAGAAACAACTAGAACATGCTCAAAATGACATGGAAAGATTGCAGATAATAACAGTTTCAGACTTTAGCGGAAATAACATCAGGTTGCAATGTTTAGAGCAAACAAACAACATGTTACAGGAACGTATCATGGCAAACAAAGGCATGGTATGAATCTACTAAAAGCATAGATCAAAAGTCCCTTACTGACCATGAGCCAAAAAGGCATAGAAAATATGATGGCACCCATGTAAACATGGCAAGTTATATTACAGATTCATACATGGCAGGAACAACAATAAGTAGTCATGTTGGTGAGCTTGAACCACTCACTACAGAGCAATACATGGCATGGCAAGGCAACCAACAGTAAGAAGACATGTTTATGAAGCTAATCATGGCAAGAGCAAGTTCATAGGGTTCATGGATCACTAGGAGAACACATGGAAACAACTGAACTTAATGTTAACAGGTTGACAGCAACATCATTTATCAAACTTTAGAGCAAGATAAAAACATGTTCCAGCAGGCTATAATTGCAACCATGGGCATGAATGGATAGAGCAAGACATGTAGATCAAAACATGTTTATAGGACATCTCCAGATTATGCATAAAATGACTAGTAGAAGCATGTTTACATAGCAAGAAAATATAACAGAATCTATCAGGAAAACAGCAACAGCAACTACCCTACTTGACAAGCTCGATTCACTCACCACAAGTCATTGCATGACAGGATAAGCATAGCATCATCAAGAAGACATGTTTGTGAAACAAACCAAGGCAAGAACAAGTCCATAGCATGCAAGGATCAACTTTAGCAAGCTTGGCCATATTGAATAACATGTAAACAATCTGCCAGGAAACATTTTGAAGCAAAAGTAGAGCACCAAAATGACATGCTAGACTACTCCATAATTGCAAACAAGGGAACGAATGGATAGACAATAACCACATGTTCAAAACATCCTTACTGAAGTATCTCAAAATAAGCATGGATATCTCTGTAGCATCAAGTTAACATGGCATCAAAATAACAGCAGAACAGGGACTAAAATCAGCAATATCACGAAGCCTAGTTTGCATGCTTGTGCTAGTCACCACATTGATCACAAAAATACATGGCATACACCCCTGGAAAGATAGCATGGCATAGATCAAAACACTTGAAGACATCAACCTCATAGGATGCACACATCAATCATGGCAAAAATGACAAATGAGCAAGTTATAACAGTTTCAGCAGATTAACATCAACATGCACTCTTCCAACAGCATTTCAGGCATCAAGATGAGCTCAAATGAAAATGATGCAATGGAATGAAATGAAGTACTCGTCGAGACGAACAATTTGACATATTATACGCACGAAACGAAGCTACGGATGCAAAGATATAGCAGGTCAAACATGGCATGATTATGCAATAATTTTAGGACTTAGGCATTTTCGAGGTCAACCTCTGCGCTGCACGGATTGCGAGGAGGCGGCCCCGGCCCGGATCTCGCCGGATCCGGCCGGCGGCGAGCTGGGACGGCGGCGGGGCGGCGAGGGAAGCGGCCGGCGGCGAGGATCCGCGGCGGCGGACGGGCGGCGCTGGAGCAGGCGCAGCTCCGGCGGGGCCGGAGGGCGCGGAGGCGGGGCGCACCGGCCGGCGGGGCAGGACGGCGGCGCGCGGCAGCGGCGCACGCCG
>NC_041385.1:778114619-778115618 GCF_002162155.2 Triticum dicoccoides
GGCGCGGGAGGCCGGGGCGCCACGTGGCGAACGCGGGTTGGCCGCGGGGCGGCTGGCGGCGAGGTGGCGGCCTCCGATTCGTCGGAGCGACGTGGCGGCGGCGGTGGACACGTCCGGCGCGGAGGCGGACATGTCCGGCGGCGGGGAGGAGTTTGGCTAGGGTTTGGACTGCGCGAAAATGGAGGGGGAGAGGGCGTATTTATAGGTAGAGGGAGCTAGGAGAGTCCAAATGAGGAGCGGTTTTCGGCCACGCGATCGTGATCGAACGACCGAGAGCATGGAGGGGAGTTATATAGGTTTTGGGCCACTTTGGAAGGGGTGTTGGGCTACAACAAAAGAGGGCTTTGCGGTTACCCGGTTAACCGTTGGAGTATCAAACGACCTCCAAATGGCACGAAACTTGACAGGCGGTCTACCGGTGCTATACCAAGGCCGCTTGGCAAACCTCGGGCCATTCCGAGAAAGTTTAATACCCGCTCACAACAGAAGACAAAAGGGGGACGCCGGGGGACATAGGAGTGCCGGATTGCAAAACGGACAACGGGGAAAATGCTCGGATGCATGAGACGAACATGTATGCAAAATGAAATGTACAAGATGGCATGATAAAATGCAGATGATGACATGGCAAAGTGCAACACGCAAGCAGATGACATGGCAACGACGGCGAATAATTGGCAGACACCTGGCGCACCGAATCCGGGGCGTTACAATGTGCATCCAGGTCCCGCTATTGGTTATTGACCGTAGAGGTGTCTCGATCATGTATGCATAGTTCTCGAACCCGTAGGGTCTACACACTAAACGTTTGGTGACGATATAAGTATAGTTGAATCTTTATGGTGGTTACCGAAGGTTGTTCGGAGTCCAGAATGAGATCCCAGATGTGACGAGGAACTCTGGAATGACCCGGAGGTGAAGATCAATATATTGGACGAAGGGTATTGGAGTCTGGAATTGTTGCGGGGGTATCAGATGGTGACCAGCATCACCGAAAGG
>NC_041385.1:778115951-778136813 GCF_002162155.2 Triticum dicoccoides
CCTCATGGGCCAAGGGGAGGGGGCAAGACAGCCCACTAAGGGGTTGTGCGCCCCCTCACCCTTTCCCAGGTGACCAGGAGAGGTGGGGCTCCCCCCTCTAGGGTTTTCCTCCACCGGGCTTGGGGGGCAAGTCATCCTAGGGGAGATCCCATCTGCCCTGGCCGCTGCCCCCCCCCCCTAGGGGAAACCCTAGGGGTGCCACCCCCTCCTCCCTTCCCCTATATATAGAGAGGTAGAGAGAGGGCAGCCGCACCCCTTGAGCACATCTCCACGCCACGACGCTGCCTCTCCTCTCCCTCGCACCCCTTTTCTTCTCCGTAGTGCTTAGCGAAGCTCTGCTGAGATTCCACCACCACTGCTGCCACCATGCCGTCGTGCTGTCGAAGGACTCGAGCTACTACTTCACCATCGCTCACTGGATCGAGGAGGTGAAGGCGTCATCAAGCCATACGTGTGTTGAACGCGGAGGTGCCGTCCGTTCGGCAATTGGATCGGAGTTCGCGGGACGGATCGTGATTGGATCGCAAAGACGTTTGACTACATCAACCGCGTTTCTTAACGCTTCCGCTTAGCGATCTACAAGGGTATGTGGATCAAATCTCTCCTCTCGTAGATGGTCATCTCCTAGATTGGATCTTGGTGAGCGTAGGAATTTTTTTGTTTCCCATGCAACATTGGCTGATGAAGCTCTAGGGTTTCTCTCCCCCGGTCACCCCTGGTGGGAGGTGACATGAGGGACGCGTGCTGGAGCTTTGAAGGTTTTACTCTCGCCAATGCTTTATGTCTTCGATAGCATAGACCAATAGCATACACTTAGAGCATCTCCAATAGATATAGATGATGTATATTTTGGTGCTCCAAACCGGTGATGTAAAAATTTGGAGCACCAAAAAGTGCTTTTTACATTGCCGAAAAAGGCTCAAATCCAACAGATGGTCCAAAACGAAGATGTAAAACCGGTTGGCGGCCGCGCGACTGCTGTTCAGCCACTATACAACTACACATATTGCAAAAATACATATAAAAACAACATAAAAATTTTATACATGTCCACAATATCAACCATAGACGAAGCCACCATGCTTCGGCTTCCTCCCTTTATGCATAGCCACTAACATAGCAATGTCCTGTTCTTCATGCAAATCAAATTCCTCGTCCGACGATGAATCGTCCACGAATGAGGAGTCAACCGGGCTCATCTACAATGCAAATAACCACCATCAAACATACTATCCAATCCCAATTTAAATCATCAACTTTCACCGTTTTTTTACCTTGGGGAATTCCGTCGAACACCTTGTGCGCGGGGTGGAAGAAGATGGTCGGCGGTTGGATTGATCGCTGTTGCGAACGGCGGCGCAGAGAAGAAGGGAGGCCGACGGCTGGCGAAGAGCTATACGGGCTGCCGGACAAGCGGTATCGGCGAATCCAGCCGCGACTGCTTCCTGAAATGGCGGTACCGAGGCCGCTGCGAGACGCCCTCCGGCGGGGGAGGCGACGCGGGCTAGGGCGACAGAGGGCGGCCGCGGCGATTTGGGGCAGTGGCGGCGACGGCGATGGTGATTTGGGTGGTGCCGGCGGTGATTTTCGACGGCTGGTGCTCAGGCGGGTGGGCGGTCGCGAGCGGGAAGGCAAACGAACTGGCGGTTGGTCGTTTCACAGGCGGCCACGATTTTACTTCAGTTGTATCTCGTGATGTTAATTTGCATCCCAAAGTTTCCAGTTTTACATTTTCGGAAGGCGGTGATGTGATTTTTTTTACATATGGACCATCTGTTGGAGCAGCGTTTTTTGCTCTCGAAGATCCAAAAGTTCGGTATTTTTACATATGGACCTTCTATTGAAGATGCTATTAGCCGTGCATTCTTCTTCTTCTGCTCGCACAAACATCTGGTGGCAATGGATTGATCAGTAGATGCTCCCTTGTCTGAAGATCGGCAAGGAAGAAAAAATTTTGTTGTGATTTGTGTGAATTAGTGGCTGGTGTACAAGACCTTGTTGAACCTTTTTTATTAATAAGATGGCCGTATGCATCAAGCTGATGCAGAGGCCGGGGAGGCCCCCTTTTCGGAAAAAAAGTGGCTGGTGTACAGTGAATCTGGGGAACACAGCGGGGGACCTGACTAACCGTTCTTGGGCTTATCGTACAGGTTTCCATTCTTTATCTTATGTCAAGATACGATTAAATACTAGAGGAAACATAAATTCCTTCAGTTCAATCTTTTATGTCTCTCCGTGAATCTTGTATTACTTATGTTAATTGTAGCCAGAATAAGGTTAGTGTTAGCATAGCGAATTTTTCTCGTTCTGAGGGCAGAACTATGACCTGGGTTGGGTCAGGCCCAATGGCTGCTATGGAGTTAGCTACGATTGACTTATGAACCTTTGAGATGAGTAATACATGTGTTTCACCCGTAAAAAAAATCTTTTATTAAGAATGCACTATTGAGAACACCATAGATAATCTCTCATGTAATAAAAAGACCTAGATAAAAAGGGGAAATCAGTTTTTCAGCTTAACAAATAAACATATGAGGTTGCTAAGTACCCCCTCCGTTCATAAATATAAGATGTTTTGCATATTTCAATATGGACTACATATAGACTGAAATGAGTGAACAAATATACTAAAACATGTTTATATACATCCAATTCACAAAAAAGTACATCTTATATTTGTGAACAGAATGAGTAGAAACACATATTTCAACGCCAATAAAAAGAAATTGATAAGTTTAGAATCAACATGCACATGAGTCACTTTTGTCAACATGGTCAAACAAGCATAGATTGCATGATGCCACAAAATAGCGAGAGCTTCTTGATCATTGCTTTATATATATATGCATCAACAAAGATTCTAGTAGGCTCATAGTTGATCCGATTCATACACCTTGCAACTCGTAAGGATGCAAACATCTACTGCCCCCATCGATGGAAATAAGATGTTATTTCAATCAATATATGAGTATATTTGTTATAATAACATCTTATATTAAAATAGGACAGAGGGAGTAGGACGTTAAGAAGCACCAACTCACTCAACAGCCTTCAGATGGAAGGCAGAGCATTCACACATAACTATCTGGTATTCTGGTGTGGAAAAGAAAGTATGTGGGACAAGAGTTTGTTTGAGCTGCAAATGAGTAGCAAAGAGTTCTGGTTGATGGAAACTGGTGACCAACTTGCCATCCGCGTCAACCTGAAGTAGCCACTCGGCCAATTGGACTAGAACAAGCAAGTCACCATCCCTAGGCACGATCACCGCAAACCAATATTTGTCATGTTTTCCACATAGCACACTGATCTCATTGATCGGTATTTCAATTTTGCACTTGAAGGTCCAGACCTGGTATTCATAGTCCTGCAATTCCCAGATATTGATGGTAGTACCAACATCATTACAACTGAACATGCCGAGCATGCCATCCATCTCAAATAGCGTGGCGTGCCGAAAAACCACTGGAGCATGCATTTGCTTGAATGACTCAGTTGTGGAGTCAAATACCACTATCTTATTGCATTTCGCTGGTTGTTTGTTGGCATCCGCCATGATCGCCCCGCAGATCCCCGTCCAGGGCGGCGGACGTAGGTCTTCCGTGCTACTGGCAGTTTGGAACGGACTTGGCTTGGCTCTATCTTATTCTTAGCCAGTTTTTTCTTTATTTATGGGAAGGTTCTTTCTTTTTCGAGGAAATCTTCGTTGCAAGGAGTACACAAAAATATGTACATCTAAAAAAAAGAGTGCGCAAAAATATAGAGATTCAGTTATCTTTTTTCTTTTGTGAAACTAGTAAATGTGCACGCGCAATGCGCGTCTTCGTCTCAACCAATATAGATTCGACAAAAACACATGGCATGGCAGTTGATAATATTATTATCCCTAGTCTTTTTCACACAGTAGAATGATTGTCCAGTAGCATAGACAAAACATTCGTGGGTACAAAATTTTCAATAAACATGTACATAAAAGATGTAAAATTAGGTTAAACCATCACCATTGTTTAAACATTATAACAAATCTGAATTTTAGCCTCTTACGAATTAATACCAACCTTGAAATTGTGCTAACCCAGAATAAGAAAACTTTGGTATTTTCTAACTTGAAGCAGTGCAAGATTTGAATCATTTTCTTGCCTTTGGCAAATATTATACACAAAAGAAACTCGGTTCTATAATAATCATTTTCACATCCGCAAAAAATACCAATTCCAACCATGCACATGTAGGCCAAAGGTGAGATATCAAATACAAGGTCTCAAAGAGGATTTGCAAACGTGCAATAATGAAAATTAGTATCCCATATTTACCTCGGTATACATAAATTTATTCACGCACAATTTGCATATAAATGCAAACTATCTAATCACTGGGAATGATGGTGGGCCGAGTATACGTTCCTCAATCTGAATAGGAAACAATCAGAACCATGAGCAATCTCCAAGCTCGCAGCATTGCTCCTCCATACTCTACAACTTACCCCTACTTGTGCTCCAAAATGTTCTTCAACTTGCGGTTGTGAGTTCTCAATGAAATTATTCCTACAATGCACTGAAACGCACAACCTGAAGCAAACACATGTGTGATATGGCTAGTTGCGAACTGAATTCATTCCGCACACTTCTATTCGTGGTGATCATGAAAAAAACATCTCTTCAAGCTGATATGGTCCAAAACGAAAAGGAGAAAGTATTGACGGGGACTGACTTTAAAAGGCAAACTGAGCACCTTACCGAAATAAACACTATCAAGTGACACCTTACTAAATACAAAATGCTTAAGGTAGTGAAATGAATAATACCTCAAGTGTTCTTTTCCTTGTCAATCTCACATATCGCTTGGTCCCTATAGAGGGGAAATACCATAGGTCAACTTCATCATACAACAAAAGATCCATTTACAGATTAAGCTATAGTTTTGATAACAACATCTAAAAAGAACCAAAAACCTTGTAAAGCAAAGAGTTTTTTTACAGTGAAAAGCAAACAAACACCACTCTACAATGAGAAATACAACTATCCATTTCAATTAAGACCTTTGTAGTGTACCATTTTATCTAGATACAAAAAAAGTGTGCCAATTAAAGGCACATAATCCAAACAAGAAACTGAAAATGTTCTCCACCTTTACATATTTCTCCACGATTCTTTTAACATCAAGCTGGATCCTCGAATTGATAGAGAGATTGAGAGGGATCAAGAATCCAAATTCTCGCTATTTGGAATGGATCCAATTCTATTGAGTCTAACTCATAGTGATCATTTCTCTTTAGCAATGAATCGCCCCATCTATCCTCCTGAGGTGAAGTTTGTTTGGTTTCAAACTCCGATTCAAACAGGAGGAGTACGCCATGCTAATGTGCCTTGGATGATCCACATCTTCGGGTCAGGCGCTGATGAGCACATTGAACTATCCATGTGGCTGAGAGCCCTCACAGCCCAGGCACAACGACGCAATTATCAGGGGCGCGCTCTACCACTAAGCTAATAGCCCGTCGCGCGGGCCTCCCAAAGGGAGGCCTGCTACGCCAAAAGCGAGAAAAACTCCATCTCTTTCCTTTTGACATCCCCATGCCGCCACACCACAGGGGGGACATGGGAACGCCAAAAAAGGGATCCTCTCGAAAAGTATAAATAGATCCAAAGAAAAGAGTTTTTCCAACTTTTCTGTTATGTTTTCATCTAGGATTTTTTTTTAGTTGATCGTTATAGATTAATTCTCCGGGTTAATAAAACTGATAAAATTAACTAGGAAAGAAATTTTTTGGGAGCTCCGTTGCGGGATTCAGACCTAACCATTCAAGGAGAAAGGGTATCCCCGGGAAGAGATCCAGTGGAGACAGCTGGGCCTGTAGCTGAGAGGATTAGAGCACGTGGCTACGAACCACGGTGTCGGGGGTTCGAATCCCTCCTCGCCCACAGCCTTCCTAGAAAAGTTAAGGATTAGTAGTTCTTTTTCGAAATCGATTTCGAAAAAGAATGGATTCGGCCAATATCGATTTTTAGAAAGAAAAAACAAGAATTTTCTTCTTTTTTTATTAACATTAAAGCTATTCTTTTTTCTAGAGATTCTAGAGAAAGCGAGACAAAGTGAAACGAGAAAGTTTTCTTTATATAAGAATTAGATCTACATACACCATATCTAAATAGAAAAACTCATATCATAATTTTTTTTTCATTATTGTGAAACTCGAATCGAATATTGAATAATCAAATTCCTCGAATGAAAAAATTCGATACCATAGTCCCCGCTACTCTCCTCATAGGATACTTATCAAAAGCTCAATTTTGTACTGGATTGGGGCACCTATTAGTAAACCCATTTGGGAAGATTTATCAGATTGGGTCAAGATATTCTATATAGTGTGAATATTCCCTCAAAAAGCTTGATTCTAGTGCAAAATGATCAATAGATGAACAGCCATTTGATCTCCATCAAAGTCCGCATTGAAACCCTTACACACTAATGGGTGTAAAGAAATAGTACGCCCCTCTACTAAAGTGGGTTGAAAGGCATGTATGCCTAATCTATGCAGTGCTCTATTTAACAGTACAAGATGTCCCCGCGTAACTTCTTGAAGTATTTCCCATACAATGGGTTCTTTTTCCCAAATTTTCCTTTCAGCAATCCTTACATTAGAAGTGGCGCGTTTCGTGATTAAATCGCGAATTACAAATAGCTGAAAAAGCTTTATTGCTACCTCCAGAGGACTGTATCAGCACCTAGTTCATTACTCTTGATAGAGAGGGAGGATCGGCCTTTTTAGATTTCTTTTTCTATTTATTTTTCCATCTAGGATTAGAACCATAGGAACTAGAATGAACAGTGCAGTAGCAATAAATGCGAGAATATTGACTTCCATAACCTCTTTATTTTTTATTTTCACAACTTTATTAATTGTCTCATACCCTATTTTTGATTTCGATAGTATGGTGTAGCGTATCTTATGCAAACGGAATTCTAAGGTTTCTTTATTTTATTTTATTATGCAATAAGAAGAATTCTTCCATTTTCTTTTTCTTTAGTTGCGGGAAAACCCAAATTAAAACTTTTATTTTATAGCGAGCGCATTTCTAGTAAAAAATCATGTATAGGAAAGTGGAATGAAATCCAGTATTAGTCAAATATTTCATATCTCTTCGTGTCCAAGCAGAAGGAAAAGGATACAATTTGAGCTGAGCGGAAAATCCATAATTTTTTGTATATTAGTTATTAGTGGAATTTCAGTGCATTGGGTTCTTTCTTAGATCTAGATGGAATGAAATAGTGAAATAGAATAAAAGAAAAAGCCCTTTCGGATGAAAAAAGGAAGAATAGTATTTGGGAGCAGTAATTTAATCGTTCAAATTTTTTTCTTGTTTTATTATTTTTTCAGTAGTCTTATAGTAGTCTTAGATTTTTCATTTCGATGAGCCTCGCTCTGATGAATCCACTTTCTTTTACACTTCTGTATCTTACTCTATCTTGTTTTTTAGTATTAAGGTATAATACAATAAAGAAATACAAATAAAATAATAAAATATAGTATTATCATATGATAATGGAATCAAATACGCAGTATTCACAGAAAAAAATCTTCGTTTATTGGGAAATATAACTAAATGCAGAATATGCAGAGTAATAGTCTTCAAGATCTACATGCAGAAATATTATGCTATATACACAATCTATTTTGTATTTACATAATACTATCAAGAGATGGACTGTACAGAAGTATCGCTAGCAACACTTCCCTAATGAAATCATAAATCAGTAAGATCCCTTACTAATCATAATTGATGAAAAGCAATACAAGAAATATACATCGGTTGGGGCCTAGAATAGCGAAATGCACGTCTGAAGTGCTGCATTACAGAAATCTGCCAAATAAAAACCATGTTGTTTACCTGACTTGAGTTAATCTTCTATATCCTCATAATTGTAAAGACAGTTGGAACAACATGGAGAAACGACTTCATTATATATTCTTAATAGTAAATTAAGCACCAGATATAACAATGTAAACATTAATCCATGTTGTTTATCTGATTCGAGCAAATCTTTCCATCAACCCTATATCTAGAGATTGTAGTATTGCGGGAACATCATGTCCAAAAGCTATTATACATTTAGTATAGAAGATATGTAACCTGGTCGATTGTTGCCTTGTTGGGGGCATGAGTAGAATATATAACTGACTAATTATGTGCTGAATGATTGCATTCTGATATGCTTAAGGGCTAACATGCATATCTCTGACATACTTCCTTCTCTAGTCCGTCATCAAGTTCAAATTCCTGCAAAAAGGAGTTAGGTTCGGAAAAGCAGCTAGATATTTAATTTGAACGAAGAGAAGATATCAACAAGGCTACAAAAATGAATAAATCAATTTGACAGATTAGAAGGAGCAGGAGGAGGGATCTCACATCGTTGCCAAAATCATTGTTGAATCTCTTGCGCTCCCCCCTTGCTATCACCATCTCCTTGAGAGAAACGGGACCATAACCTGAAGGGAAAGTCTATCCCTTGAATGACGCCCCTACCCCACAAAGAAAACTTTCCGCAATTATGAATCACACCAGAATCACATTAGTTCCTCTATTGAATAGTAATATCATAAGAACATTCCGATCTGAGCCACTTGTTGTACATTATGGTCAGACTATAATTATGACAAGATGATGAATAACATGTAACAAAATCTCTCTTGAATAAACAGGATGAAAATAGGTTGTGTGTGTGTGTATGCTGCTGTATGGATGGAGGAAAAATATATCAAATTCAGATATAAGATGCACTTTGCATTGCAATAACAAAGAGTTCTTTCTGCTATCCCCATCTGTATGTGATTTAAAATGTCAGGGTTATATATCAACATATGTACAGATTGCCCGTCTTCAATAGCAGTCGACAAGAGGCGTACCACATCAGCGATGACGATGTCATTTTCTTTGACGAAGTTCTCCCATCCCTTCTCATACTCGGCAGCGGTCTGAAACAAACAGAGCAGCAACAAAAAAGGGTCAGACAAATTAAAACGCGATTTCATTTTTTCTTCTAAAAATCAAAGGAGGATAAGATAAGAATAAGTTGAAAGCATTCATGATTCATCCACGTCGATCCCACGGACCTTGGCGATCATGCCAATGCCCATCTCCATGGCGAGCTTGGCCAGGAAGAGGTCGTCGGCGAGGAGGCGCTCCCTGAACCCTCTGAAGCCCAGCAGCCAGCGGAGCAGCGGCAAGCGCTCCATCTCCTTGAACCACTACACCATGTCGCCCGTGACGTGGCCGCCCTCCACGGCCGCGGCGAGGTCAGCCTGCAGGCTGGAGAGTTTGCTCCCCGCCTGCGCCAGCACGGACAGCTCCTCCCTCCGGTGGCCGCCCCACTCGCCGCCGCCATCCCTTGTTTCGTCATCCCCGCCGCCGCTGCTGTTGTTGCCACCGTCGCCATCGTTGCCGTTGTTGCCGGGGAGGGCGTGGGGGAGGAGGGTGGGGAGGCGGGGGCGGGGAATGGCAAGGCGAAGGCGGATCGGGAGGGAGCGGAGGAGGCGGGAGGGAGAGGCCGGAGGCGGGAGGAGGAGGAGGAGGAGGAGGGGGCGAGAGGTCATGCCGGAGGAGGAGGATAGGAGCAACCGACGGTATAGCGTGGGTTTTTTCTCTTCGAGCCTGGGGGACGGATGACGGGGGTCGATTGTGGGATTAGTGGGCTGAGCTAACCGTGGTTTGATGTTAAACATTCGGATGATTGAATGGATGAGATGAATTGGTTCTCCGCCCTCTCGTGCTTTTATAGGAGTAGTAGATAGTAGATACAGACAATGACACCTCATAGTGCAGCAAGCTGCAGGCCGCCTCCGTTGATCATGCTCTCTCCGCCGATGTTATATCTCCAGTGCGTGCCACTGTCTCTCCGACCGGCATGCCGTGTTATGCTGCTTTGTGAGCTAGGCTTAAGAGCGTGTTTGGGTGTTTGGTTTGGACTTTGGAGCATGGGGTGGAATGTCGAGAGGTCAGTTCTACAAATATATATTCAGTGTCAGTTAGCCATCGGTGTACCAATTTAGCATAACCCATATCCAGGTCAGAAATAAGGCAGCATTCTGATCAACAAATTCAACAGCCAGCTTTATAGATCAGCGACATCGCTCCGTCACGGCAAAGGTAGCTTTCTTCTGGCAAAATAAAGTTCGAATTAAACAATCTGGAGCAGCCAGCCTGAATTTCAAGCCACAAACTGATGCCTGAAATTCACTCACGTGATTGCTGGCCCAAACTAATGCTGAATTGGAGCATCTTCAGTTAGGTGGTCATGTGTCTTGCCTCTTGCGTGCCAGTCCTTGGATCCTGATCCACCAGGCAAAATTGCCTGCAACTAAGTACTTCCCATGTGCAACAGCTTCACCGCCGTCCGCCTGTCAGCTAAGGAAGGAATTCCCAACCTACATCTTGTTCCAGTGTCGCCTTCGCTTATTTAGTCAGTGAAAGAAACACTTCCAACTAGGGATCAAGCATTGCCAATCCTGAGCCACAAGAAGTAACGATGGACGTAATTATCCTTCTCTGAAGATCCTTATAGTCCAGAGCTAGCATAATGTCCCAACTCGCACTCTCCCTGAAACAAACCAAATAAATCGTAAGCTCATGTCCAGCACAAAAGGAGAGACAAAAGATAGCCGTTTAAGCATGATGAAGTGGCACCTGTTGTAGTCGTCTGGCTCGCCTAACCCTTCAAGCATCGGAGTAAATATGCTAACGAGTGTTTCCAGCACCATCCTGTCATTTTCCTTGATCTGAGCACATCAAGAAAAAAGGCCTTACTTTCAGTTATTTGTGAAGCGTATGACATGCTTCACGGATCATTCAGGAAACGGAAAACAGATTCTTACATCAGCCTCTGGCATGGATTCGCTGTGCTCACAGTTTAGAGCAGCACGGAGATGAGACAACAAGGGCGGAGGCAGGCCATATGTGGGAGGTCCTTGTGATCTGCACAACCATGTCCCACGAACCATATGAGTGGTTACACTTGTACTCACAGACTGGGCGGTTTCGTCCTCCTCGTGAACAGACGTATCAAGATCTGCACATAGTTCAACATCGGTAACATAATCTTGTGCATATTTACTTACTTTCATTCCCGGATAAGGAGAATGTGCCCAAAATGGAGCAGAGCTCATAGAAACTGTGCCTAGTCCCTCAGCATTGAAAGGCACGTTGTGTTTACAAAGTAAGTTAAGATCACCAGACTAAGCAACTTAAGTCAAATAAATTAGTCATTAGTGTCACAGATCCAGGGCAACCATCATAATGTTGGCAAAGAGAAAGCAGTTGTAACTTCTCTATCTAAAGACCCACATATATCTAAGGAATGATGGTTAGGCAAAACCTTACCCAAAGGTATAACATCGTAAGGGTTGTCTTCTCTTGGTAGGAAACCATAGAAGGTAATTAGGTGTGACCCTGGATGTTTCCCATAACTGAGGAAACATTGGGCCCCTGCTTCACAAGGTCTCGACAAAGGAAACTTCAAAGACTTTGTAGCTTGATCTACTCGTCCATAGTTAAGAATGTGTGGAGTCACCTGCATAAAACATGACAAGTCACTCGGAGACAAATGAAAGAAAACTTTCAAACCAATTCAGGGACAAAGTTACAAACCGAGTGGTTCATAAGTCCAGCAACAGGAATCAAGCAAGTTGTTAACTTCCCGCTGCTTAAAACAACCATCATACTGTTAGAATACCATAATTCACATGCCCACAGAAAATTGTCCCACGAGAGTATGTCTTGTTTGAATATCTCAGGAAACTTGGTGGATAGCATTGGGAATAACTCATCATACTGCTGGCGCAAATGCTGTAAAGAACAAAAAAATGCTTCATACCTTTACCAGCTGAACAGTAACCCATAGAATTAACAAAGCAATTCACAAAGGTATTACCTGCCTAGCTTGCATTAACTCGTCAAAAAGTAGGGTACCTTCTAATGCAGCAAGTGCATCAATTCCGAAACTCAAGCCTGTAGATGCACATGATAAAATAATTTCTTAACTTAGCACATTGTAAAACTTCAGCCTCCTAGCCTCCCACGGCCCCATGGAGGGCTGACATATACAAGCGTGGGGTCGCTTTACGGATGACAATAACTACTAATACCTGTATTGAAATTTGACAGAAGTGTCTCAAAGAACATCTTAAACTTTGAAGATGGATTATGCCGCTCTCTCATGCTCCACAACAATAGCATAGTTTCAGTGGTGATGCTATTTACATCTTTCAACGCAATAAACTGCAAAAGATAGCAAAGTCTTCATAATTGAACAACCAGGAACTCTAACATTCGGGCATTGAAAACAACTCGAAAAGCAAATTATTGGCAGCAATGGACAGACAATCATCAGACTTCAGTTGATAAAATATGCCAAGCAAGTGATTAATTTTAACTAGAATCAGATTCATTTCATGCTGAACATCCAACTGCAGCAAGATATCGAGAAATAATATAGAGGGTTCCATGGTAGCTAGCCAGAACTTTTGCTGTCACAAAGGAGGGACTGTGGGTGTTTTAGGGAATGCGGAAATAAGATTAATGATGAACATACCATATCAGACTGACAGAGAAGTTCCTCAGATATGATAAGGGACTCTGGAATTTCAAGTGCAATGTCACCCACACCTATATCTTCAGATGCTAGCATTCCTCTCCCAGCTCCTTCAAAAACTAGAATTTTCAGGATCAGTTAAGAAATAGTATAGCACTAACAATAGGTTGCTCATTGAAGGGAGGTCCCGCTGAGCAAACAAATCAGCTTGGAGAACTGAAATCTAGTATAATAAGCACCACGAACTTATATGTAGAATTTCAGTTACATCCATTAATTCCTATGATTCAATTATATGGTTGTTTATCATGCCAACCCATAAAACTGTACTCCCTCCAATCCATATTAGTTGACGTCAAATTAATTTGGATCGGAGGGAGTAGTAAGTTTCTATAACCTAAATGTTATCATCACTTTTTTGCTAAAATAGCATGAACGCTAGAGATTTTATAAGAAACTGCTGTTTACACAAACACGATTATTAGAAAGATAAAACTTTATTATATTATACACAAAAAGATAACATCATCCAGACTTTCTTGTGGAAAAAGAATTTAATGGGCTGAGTGTAGCACACAACACTCATGATCCAGATTATTCGGAATGAAGAATTATGGAGACTTACATGCTATCTGCAATTTACTTTTAACACCATGCTGCTCCCCCCATTTAAGAAGAGAATCCTCAGTTTCATGGTTCTCTGTTTGAAGTGCCATTTGATGCTTATCTGTCAATCCCACAGATGTGAGCCTAACAAGTATCTCATCCACTAGTAATTGCAATACTCCCTTGGCGCCATCATTGGCAGCTACAAGCAACGTGTTGATGGTTTTGAGAAGCAGGTTCAGGGACTCAAGTTCATTCCGTGCAGAGAATGGGCCATAATCATCATCCCCAGCAAAATAAAGCTCCAGCTGCAGCAAATCAACACAAGTCAATTGGTAAGAAGCAAGAAGTTAGAACAAATAAATAAGCTCAAGCGCCTTTTTGTTGTTATGTCGGCAAGCTAATAACCAGAATTAAGCAACTCAACATGTAATTACCTCATCCATATGAGATACCCTAGCAGCATGGATCATCTGGTCAAGTAATTTGCAGGCATCGGCAGGGGACGAAGAGATTGGGACTTGAAATATACAGGATAGTTTCCTAGCCTCCAATAATTTCTGCATTTATAAAAAAGATGGATTTGGTGAAAAATATTCAAGCTCAGTATCGTCACCACAGAGACAGAGGCACGTATACAAAAAGAAATTTACAACATTTCTGCCCAGTTAAATAAACTATGAGCCGCAAGTCCACACGTGATTAATCCACCCGTATGCTAGTTCATATCTACTAGCAAGAAAATTAACGCAGGTCAAAAGAAGACCTTTGATTTGTCCTGCTCCTGGGGATTGTAATTTGTTACTGAATGAACTAGCCACGACCTAGAGAGGAGAAGAAGAAAATTCGATACGAGTATATGGAATGTCGAGGGAACCTTCTTATCATGGTGCAGGGGGTCCTCCGCCGAGGGGGAAGGCAGGCGCACCACCAACACATCACTTCCCGCCGCCGCCGCCGCCGCCGCCATGGTCGCCTCCGGGGGGAGCACAGCGGACCTGGGTGGGTTTTGGGCGGAAGAGCACGGGTGCCTGCCGGGATGCCCTACGGCCCGTTAGTGCCAACCAAACGGGCCAGGCCATCCCATTAGCGCCGGGATGCCCGACGGCCCATCTGTCGGGGTGTGTCATTTCGGCCCTCACTCAACCAGGCCTGGCATATCCTTTTGCCGCCGTTTTCCGCTCCGTTCCCATTTATTCGCGCCGCCGTTGCGAACCCCGCGGCCACGCACGCTGCCCTCCGACGAGAAGATCTTCTTCCATTGTCTGCTGATCTGCTCCGGTGAAGTTCAATCTTGATCATATCCAGCCAGCCAGCCAGCCAGGAGAGGAGATCATGGCGGAATCGGACTGCGGTAACATTTTGATTACGTTGATTCGCAAAAGAAAAAAAAATTAAAAAAATGATTGCGTCCCTTAATTTCTTCTTTTGATTGCGATAGGGAGTCTGTGTGCTGTTGCCTGTTTTTACCTTGAGTTGATGAAACTTATGCATCAGTCGCGTGCTGTCTTTATTACATAAATATAAAATTGAGTTGTTTTTTTTAAGAAGAAAAGAGGTTTCCTCCCACCCCATTTTATTAAAACGAGGCAACAGAGCACACATATCCTGTTTCCAGCGCTCGGTAGCTGAGCCAAATTACAGAACTTATTTAAGTAGAACTACTACGATGAACAGCTACAGTAGGGTTTTCAAGACAAACCAAGCTAACTATTACTCCCTCTGTAAAGAAATATAAGTAGTGATCTAAACGCTCTTATATTTCTTTACGGAGAGAGTACATATCAATTTACTTACTGCTACTTTTAAAGAGTGAAGTGCACTGTAGGTCCTTGAACTATTCCAGGGATGTCACGTAGGTCCTCGAACTATGAAAATCGTCATCCGGGTCCTCGAAGTGCAGTAAGTGTGTCATTCAGACCCAAAATCTCCCTAACAGGCTCTAACTGGCCAGCTGGCATGTAAACAGTAACCGTAACAGTGCGCGGCAAACAGTCCCGAATTCCTGTGCGTGACGAACAGTACACGATAAACAACAAATATCAAAAAATATCGAAAAACTGAGATCCTCTGTCATCGAAGATACCCTGGTGCGTGAACAATAAAAATGTTCATTAATTCAAAAAAGTTCGTGAACAATGAATTTGGAAAAAATATTTGTCACTTTAATAAAATGTTCGCGAACGATGAATTTGGAAAAAATATTCGCAACTTTAAAAAAATATTCGCGAGTTTAAGAAAAGTTTGCGAATGATGAATTGGGAAAAAGTATTCACAACTTTAAAAAAATGTTCACGAACGATGAATTTGGAAAAAATATTCGCGACTTTAAAAAATATTCGCGAGTTTAAAAAAAGTTCACGAACGATGAATTTGGAAAAAATATTCATGACCCTAAAAAAATGTTCGCGAACGATGAATTTGGAAAAAATATTCGTGACTTTAATAAAACGTTCGCGAATGATGAATTTGGAAAAAATATTCGCGACTTTAATAAAAAGTTCACTATCATTTTTTATAGTCACGAATTTTTGTGGTTTATGAACATTTTTTTCCATACCCACGAACAATATTTGTTGTTCGCGAACATATTTTCAAATTTATTGTTTGTGAACTTTTTTGAAGTCACGAATATTTTTCCCATATTCGCGAACATTTTTTGAATTAATGAACTTTTTTACTATTCACGCACCAGGGGTATCTTCGATGCCAAAGATTTTCAGATTTTGTTCATAGTTTTTTTTATTTTTCGCACTGTTCACCATGCCAACTGACCATTTAGAGGGGGTTAGTGAGATTTTGGATCTGGATGACATACTTACTGTACTTCGAGGACCTGAATAACGATTTTCATAGTTTGAGGACCTATGTGATACCTCTGAAATAGTTTAAGGACCTACAGTGCACTTCACTCACTTTTAAAGTTAGGACGTGTAGCCATATATTGGTTTGCAAACTTCAGATTAATTTGGAGCTGCTGAAATCCCATCTAACCGGCTAATTCTCCAATTTACCGTTCTTTTTTAGTTTGCTACCATGCCTTCTTTTTCATATTTTGAATGTGCCAGAGTTTCTAGTTGTTAAGATGAACTAGTATGTGGCATTTTTTTCAGCTTGTTACCATGCCTCCATATGTTGAGAAAATTACCAACATTTTCCATTTTAGTAGTATCCTTCATTCATGAATCATGATTATTATTGTTTTATCAAGTCTATGTAATTCGAGATTAAATAAACAAACCTGTTCCTGTTCCCAGATAAAGAAATGATGCAGTCGAAAATTGCTCCAAGATTAAACACAACATATACAAAGGAGGCTTGTGACAGAGACCATTACACTGGCAGTATGCATGGATCAACCACAGAGAGTCCATGGGATCCATCTTGGATTTTCATAGCAGCTCAATCTCATCAAAAAAACATCGACTGGAAAAGGATAGATGAGGTATGATCACTACCGATCTGTATGTATGAATATGATCTTCCTCTCGTCTGGCTTCTGTTTTATTTCCTTCCTTAGTACCAGCTGTCTCTTTAAAGACATTAATTCTCTCTTCCAGTTGATGGACCTAAGAGCTGCTTGCATGGCCAAGTACTGCCCTAATGATATAATCATCCCAGACCCTACTCCCGAGGTGCTTTTCTCTTCTAATCGTCTTTTATAGAATTCATTCAGTTGACAAATCCTTCTGTCATATCAGTTACTCCCTCATATAAGATGTTTTCGATATTTCAGTATGTACTATATACAGTCTGAAATAAGTGAACAAACGCACTAAAATGTGTCTATATACATCCGATTCACAACAAAGTTAAAACATCTTATAGCTGTGAATGGAGGGAGTATTTATTTTCAATCTCGCTGAATTTTAGTTAATTCCGCTGCATTTTAGTTTACCCAATTGTCTCTGCTAGAACTAAATGTTTTCTTGTCACAAAATGCTTGTCATTAAAGGATTTCTTTATTATGTGTGTCTTATCATTTGGAGAACTGATTGTTTTTCTTCTCTTTCTTTCAACTGTGAACGGATCGATCGATCTAGTTTGTGCAAAGTGCCTTCTATAATATACTTGACGGTTTGGAGCTTGCACTGGAAAAGGATAGTGTCCGGTGCTTCCTCCGCTTGTTGTCGAAATCTCCTAAGGCCATGGCATGGAATTTGAGCATAACCTCTGATACCTTGACCTGCATGGTCAGCCATAATGCCCTGCAATGCGCAAAGGTTGTGTTGCAGGGCAAGGCATCTCGGCTCCATGGTCTCCATGCCAATCCCAACTGCATGAACCCGCACGGATACTTTCCAATCCATGGAGCTGCTGAACAGTTCTCTGTTAACATGATCAAGTTGCTCTTCCGCCATGGTGCTTCAGCCAATGTTCGCACAGTCGGCGATGCCGTCATTCAGGATTTACTCCCACTCCATGTTGCGATCGAGAATGCTTGCATGCATAAGTATCTGGAGGACAACCTCCTTCCTATGCAGTATCATCCGGATTATATATACAAGCTCATTCATCTGTTGTGCTTACCTGAGATGGTTTGTTTCTGTCCTTCTCTACACAAAGCACTACTACTTTATCAGCATGATTTTTTTTACTGTTTTCTAATTTTAAAATTTAGGGACATGGAATCATAGAATTGTATTCGCCAATATTTTGTTTCGCGTGGAGATTGGTCCTAGTCCATATTGAATGTGGTTAATTAAACAAGAAAAGGTGATGAAATAGGCATTTATTCCGCTGATTGCTTCCATGCAAACTCTGAAGGGTGAATTCCGTATATGCCACTCAAAACTTGCCCGTATCCGCATATGCCATTAGAAATTTCCCTCTGTCAAATATGCCACCAAAAATTTGCACCGCGTACAGATATGCCACTATGGCCAGTTTGACCGTTAGTTGACTGTCAAGTGGAAGGTGAAAAGACGATTTTGCCCCTGGGCGTTCTTGTGCACTGCAGCACCAACTTTATCGATCAAGTACTGGAGCATTCGATGCACTGTGCAGAATACTTTCGCGTCCAGTACTGGAGCAACTAGTGCAGCTGGCGACGTACTGTAGTAACAATTATTGTAGCGCGTGATTTTTTAAAAAATGTGTCCTTCTATATTGCGAACAATTTTTATAATAATTTTTTTAAAAGTGAACAATTACCGAGACGGAGCCTGTGTTGCGAACAATTTTTTTTTAAAAGTGAACAAAATTTGAAAAAAGTGGGCGGCGCAGTTTTTAAAAAATTGTTACTACAGTAATTGTTGCTACAGCAAGCTCCGTCCCATATTGCGAACCATTTTTTTTAAAGTGAACAAAATTTGAAAAAAGTGGGTGGTACAGATATTCACATTTTTGAAAAAGTGGGCGATACAGTGCATCAGACGCCGCAGTGTCGCTCTGTTGCTACAGTGTAGGTCAGGGGCAAAATTGCCTTTTCACCTTCCACTTGACGGTCAACTAACGGTCAAACTGGCCATAGTGGCATATCTGTACGCGGTGCAAATTTTCAGTGGCATATTTGACAGAGGGAAATTGCCAATGGCAGATGGGGGTACGGGCAAGTTTTCAGTGGCATATACGGAATTCACCCAACTCTGAAAGGTTTTTGTTCCTTCGCCTTTTATTGGCCCAGAAAAATCTTTTTGTTGGTGGCTCATGTCGGGTTTCGTCTCTAGCCTAGCCTGACTTGCTTGAGACTAAAAAGCTTTGCTGTTATTTTTGCAGAAGATCTTCCTCGATACGGTTAGGCTTCTTGCTGGAAAAACAGATAATCTAGTTCATGAGATCTGGAACTCTTATGAATGGAAAGCTTGTTCAGGCTACAGTTTTACTACTGGCAGCCCAAAAGCAGATACGGAAGCATGATTGGTTTTAATACTATCATGTATCATATATTCAGAAAAACTTCGTTGATAAGCTTTGGGAACGGTGATAATGGTGAAGCACGGAAGCAGATGGAAGAAGTATTTCATCTTGTTAATATAATTTCCTGTGCTGGTGAAGCTCTTGATAAATATATCCAGGCACATTCAGAGGTACCACAACTTTCTGTATACTGCAGTTACAGTGACACTCGGCCTTTTCACTGTATACTTCACTTATACCATATCTATCGTGAACATGAATTATGCTACTGCTTGTAATTCTCGATGATTTCTCTGGTGGGCACTGATCTGTACGACTGCTGTGTGTCGGTTTACCGTGGCCAGCGTAAAATGATAGGTTTGTCTTGTTTCCTGCAGCTTCAGCTTTGTCTTCAAACCATCACAATATTAAGCTTCCCTAGTGGTAACCCACACTGTTTCAGAAGCTGGAGCACCTCTAGTGTTAGGGATGTTTTGATTCAGTTCAACACAAAGATGAACCCTGTTTGTTGCAGTTATAGACTTTGACCTTGCAGTCTATTTTTTTTGTGTGTTATCTGTATGAATTAAGGCCATGAGTACTTCTGTCCATGTATTTTTATGAAGTTGATTACAGTTACATAGTTTATTTTTAAGAGCGTTTAGATCATATTTTTAAAATACATAAGTGTGATAGAAAGTCCTGCCTTGTTCCTTTTCAAGCATCTAATTGCAATCGATTGTTACAAAACCTGAATAACTCAGAGCTTCTACTTTAAGAAAACCGTGATAGTTAAGGTAAATTAAAATACATTTGTGTATGTACTTTACAAAACGCACACTTTTATTCAATTTGAATGCAAACTGTCCTATATCTTTCAGTTTCATATTGTATAGTTAAGTGTCGCTTATACCCTTCTTTCTGTCATCTCTTTGCTTTGAATATATGATTGTCCTTCATCATATAGTTTCCTTTTTCCCTATCAATAAATATATTAATTACTTTTATGTTATAGTTTCTCTTTTCCCTTTTACTCTAGCTGGCATAACATCTTAATTGACACCTAGGTGCCACATGCAGAGGTCCTCGAACATGTCTCAACTATACTGAAGGAATTTGGGTTTTGCCCAAGAGGAGACTGTATTAACGTTGGAAACCTGTACTGCTCTTTTTGCTTTGCTCAAGTATGATAGTTTTGCGTACAGAATTACAAATACATGGTTAGTTTGCCGACCATTTAATCATTTCATCAATTTGGTTCTTGAAGCCGCCCTTATGACTGCACGGTTTCTGTAAGGGGGTTACATTACAAAGGTATGTGGGCTGATTATTCAGCTAACTGTTTCTGAATTTTTCAGAATAGAGCATGGACATCAGGGAATGTGGAAGGAACCAAGGAGCTTACAGAAATACCTTATCTACATGCTGCAGAGCAGAAGGTAAATATATTCGAGCGTTATGATCTACCAATGAGTTTATATCTTTAACACGGAAAGGTAATGTAGGGCCTCTTTGATTCGCGGGATTTTGAAAACGTATGAATAGGAAAAGTATAGGATTGGAGTGGCATGCCCATTTGAATCCTATAGGATTAGTAAACAGTGTTTGATTCCCGGGGAAACCCAAAGTGATTGTAAAAAGAGGTTGGAGTGGATGTTAGATTTCCTATGAAAACAAAAGACTCCACAAGAAAAATTCTTATGGGATCCAATCTTATAAATCAAAGGACCAACGCAGGAAAAATTCCTAAGGATTTCAATCCTTCGGAAATCCTATAGAATTCTTTTAAATCAAAGGCAGTGGCGGAGACAAGGGGAACCAGCAGGGCCCCTGCCC
>NC_041385.1:778137377-778143735 GCF_002162155.2 Triticum dicoccoides
TGATGTATTTGCTGCATTTTTGCTAATGAACAGTGTACAATTAGTGAAGATTTTCTGCTAAAAACCAATTTTTAATTAGTTGGCCCTCCCCAATCAGTTCTAAGAGTACTTGGCCCCCCGATAAGATTTTCCTGGCTCGGCCACTGATCAAAAGAGCCCGTAGATTGGCAAGAAATATCCATTGTGAATCTCGAGACATTGGCTTATTATTGTTAAAGTAGTATATTCAACTAGCACGGTCTTTTCACACTTTTAGTGTTACATAATACAAAATCAATACATCTAGAGTTCATTCCATAGTTGCGAGAAATTCGGTGGAGGATGTTGTAGTTTAATAGTCTCTAGGGGCAACCACAAAACGATATGATGATTGCTCTGTTTTTGCCATGAAGCTTACTAGGCACCTAGGCTCTTTTTTCTTCCATGTAGAGGTATTTTGGGCTTCACGTATGCACAAAAATGAGGGCATATTACACATTACTCATCATTGATATGCTAAATTTCCTTAATTTAGCATGGCTTTATTCTAACCGTTCATAGAAAGTAAATGGCAAACAACGCCAGGCGTCGCCTGGAGCTTTATGGAACATTGGCTTCAGCTGCTTTATCATATTGATTGAGGGCCTGTTTGGATGGCTACCAAAAGCCGCCCTTTGACCAGAGGTTGGGCAACCGTTTGGATTGCAGCCGAATTTCCCGATGGCTGCCAATTTTTTGGCCAGCCGTTCTGATTCTGTACTAGCATGCGGGCAAGTTTCTGGGCGAATGTTTCCTTCGCCAAAATTTTGGCACGCCATCGTGTTGGTAAGGCTGGTGTGGGCTCAATCCAAACAGCATCTTAAATATCACATCATGCATGAGCATTGCGAATCAAGTTCTCTGGCTAATCATCATGAAAAATGAAAAGGTTTTGGGTTTCGCACTGATTATTTTTTATTGATCTAGGCTGTGAGAAAGAAAATACCTGGAGGATGGGATCGAACATATACGATACAAAGTTTTCTCCCATACTGGAGATCAGTATTAGGGGCCCGGTGTAAGGATGGGATCCAACATCCATCTTATGCAGCAGCAGATGATGAGTCTGTGCTTCCTAGCAGAATGAGTAATGAGCCCTCGTTGATTCCTCATAATATTGGGTTAGCTGGAAGAATTCAGCAACTGACAAGTACTTACTCGTCAATCAAGAATGTACAGTACATGTGCAGTGAAAGCACTGGCAAAGGTGCTAAAAGGTTGCATGAGTAGAAACTAGAAAGGTACTGTATGTCGCTTATTTCCTTTTTCTTTTTAAAGTTTCTGAACAAGTTGTTAAAGTACATGGAGACACGGATAATAATTGAAAGGAAAAATAGGTTGTACTGCCAAATTGTATGTTAGAGCTAAGGTCTTCTGAGAATCAGATGCAGCTTGCGAGTCAACAAAGATGATAACCTGCCTGTTTTCATCGTCAATTCTTCAGTTCAAGAAAAAGCGACACAAGGCATAAAGAATGCTAACAAAGGATAAGTTATCTCCGATCATGTTCATTCTGAACAACTTTGTTTCATAGTATGATCCAAGCAACACATATGTATCCTCTGAACATGATACAGCCTATGTATGTACAAATAGGATTGATGGCGGTGTATCTTGCTGGCCAACAAATAGGATAATTTGCCTTAATTTACAAATTATGACTAGAGGAATAAGGATTATGAAGTTAAAATATCCATCCAACACTCCTGACATTCATAAGAATTATGTTCTCACTGAACCAAATTACAAATGCAAATTCTCGAATTGCAAATCAGAAATGAGATAATTGTGATTCCCTCCACACTTGGGAGTTCCAGAACTACTGTTGGCACACAAGGTTTTTAAACCAAATTTATAGTATGTCAAGATAAAAACTCGATAAACGACTCAAGAGTATCAGAAATAGTAGTGGCATATAAGGCACTGTTATTTCCAAGCATAATTCTAGCATGCTGCACTGATAACAATAGAGAAAAGCTACCTCTGATTTATTTTTTTATAACTTGGTTGATCAAATTTCCTAGTTTTCAATCATGGTGTTAGTTTTTCTATCAATGGCTTCTAAATTTGTCTAACATGATTGAGTTATTCCATACTGGACTGGAGCAACATGTGCATAATCTTGCAGTTGATTGCCTCATTACAAACTTTCCATATCTTATCATTTTCGCTCTCAAAAGTAAAGGTAAAGAAGGGATCAATATTTGCCAATACGACAGTTCCTAGAGTAGAACTGAAACATATTGTGCAAGTTGGCCATTGTAACAATGATTGCATGACTCCAAGAAGAAATATGCAAGAATGGGTGGCAGAACAGACCAAAAGAGACGGAGCTATTCAAGCAGAAGACCAGCCATTGAAGTGCACACTGTATGTGTTTGACAAAAAGTAAAGAAACAGTAATTTTGTTGTACTATTATAGCCACCGAAGGAAACAGAGAAAGAGCGCTTCCAAGAAGGAACTAAACAACTAATGTTTGCTTCATCGCTTATCTATTCCATTTTGATATAGTTGACCGCTTCAAGCACTAATCATCTAACTGGATGAATGAAAAATTGATGTGAACTGAACATTGTATTTTGACAGTAAAAAACTGGATGAATTGACAACAATTTTAGTAGAGAGATGCAAAGTACAAAGTTCTACTAGTTACTTTTTTAAGTGAAGTTTCATTAGTCAGCTGAGGATTCAAGTTATGAGGATCCGAAAAATTTACCGATCCCAAGCCCCCAAAAAAACAGGGCCAGGGCCACCCAAAAATCCAGGCCCTCTAGCTGGTGCCGGACCCCATCCTCCAGGGCCTCTGCAACCTGATCCTCTGGGCCTATGCAGACCCATTCTACCGACAGAAGCTGCCGTCCAGTGCATACAATAGCTTCACAAGAACTACACCAAAGGCACAATCCATCTTTAGAGAACGAAACAAGGAATGACGTAGCAATTTGAGGTGAAGAAATTACTGATGTACAGTGTAAGAACTAGTAGTTGTTCCATGGATACTCGGTCTCACCCACTGATCTATGTTCCAACTACTACTCTGAATTATCTTGCCTTACAAGGACGAATTTGAACAAACACACGACGCCAAATTGAGGTGACTACTGTTCAGATTGCTCTATTGCATCTGACATGCGCATTAGTCACTGTCTTCAACATGGAAGGGTGTCAAAACAAGTATAGATTGAATGCAACCACATAACAGTGAGAGATTCTTGATCATAACATTATATGCATTAACAAAGAAGTTAATAGGCTGACAGTGGATCCAATTCATACATATTGCAGCTCATGAGGCTGCAAGCATCTAGGACCTTAATAAGCACACCTCACTCAAAGAGTCTTCAGATGAAAGGCACATCATTCACAGCATAGCCCTCTAGTGTTGGAAAGAAGGCATGTAGAACAAGACTTTGTTTGAGCTGAATTAGAGTAGGCCAGACGTCTTGGTGATGGAAAGTGGAGACTAACTTGCCGTCCATGTCAACCTGAAGTAGCCACTCGGCAAATTGGACAAGCATGAGGAGCTCACCATTGCCAGGCACGACCCACACCATACAAGATGTGGCATGATCACTCCGGACACTGAACTCGGTAACCGGCAATGGCAATTGAATCCGGCACTTCAAGGTCCAGACCTCGCTTTCGTAGTCCTGCAACACCCAGATATTAACTATTTCGGTTGCATAAGTAAAGTCGTGCACCCCGAGCGTGCCATCCATCTCAAACGCTAGAGAGTCGTCGGTACTAGGAGAACGCATCAGATGGAATGACTCGGCTGTGGTGTTGAATACCATCACCATGCTGTCTTCTAGGGCCCAATGCAGCCTACCACGGACCAGGACACCATCCCAATCTATAATGTCCTCCCCCTCTGGCGGCTGCGCTCCTCGGTGGATGGGTGGAGTCCAATGCGAAGATGTAGCAGGCCTCATGGAAGTCGGTCGCCAGTATTTGGTACTCGCCGGTTGGGCTATGTGGGTACATCCCCATGACCCTGAAGCCAGAAAGCTGTGGGAGTGGAGCACACTGACGAGTGGCCGGGTTGCAGATGGAGAAGCGGTCGCCAGTCTTGCTGTTAAGGATGAGGAGGCCGTCGCAGGAGGCTTCCAGATAGAAGACCTCACCAAGCCGGGCGACAGGCTGGAGGAGCTGGGTGGTAGCGGCCCGGTTATCGAAGACGAGCATGCTTTCGCCGCCGTCGTGTTCAATCTTGGAGAGGATGCGGAGGGCGGGCTGGCGGGCGTGGTGGGCGAGGAGGAAGGCACGGGCGGAGGTGGCGCGGCGCCAGGCACTGCAAACGGCGCGGCAGCGGAGGAGAGATTTGGGGGGCAAGCGAACGAGGATCTCCCAGACCACGATCTCCTCCGGGAGGCCGCGGTGGGGAGCAGGCGATGCTGCTCCGGCGGCCCCCGCCATGGTCGCCGGTGTGAGCCCTAGATCCGACTCAGAGCAGTGGAGTGGGGATGTGGTAGTGACGGCGGCGGAGGGAGGTAGTTTTTTTTTTTTTTTGAGAGGTATAGGTAGGTCTGCTCCTCTCTTTTCTCTGGCAGAAAATAATAACAGGAACGCATCTGGGCTGGGCTTGGCCCATTTCGTTCCTGTGGTGGTGGTGGGACTGCTTGGTCCAAGCACAAAAATGAGAGAGTTATTTTTGAAAAAAATAAAACAAATGAGAGAGTTTGTCTCAAGAAAACAAAATCAATGATAGAGTTCTTTTTTGCTTCGCATTCGCAAAACAAAACAAGAGAATCTTCCATCAGAAAAAAGGGCGGCACTACACGTCGGACGGTGAATGAACGGTTTTGATCGGTCACCTTTTAGGCCATCTGGTGCAGTCGTGTGTACTCTATCTCGCGATGCCACAAAGCGGAAAAAAAATAATACCGCATGCCTCACTCTCCACGGCTCACACGCATACATAGTTGGCGGCCGACCTTGCTCCTCCATCAACGAGCATGGCCATCCCACTGTCTTAGCAGCATCACCACATTGTAACAGCACCGGCCTCCCTCTCTCCCAACATGGTCGCAACATGCTGCGTGGACAAACGGATGGACGCAGAGCCGGCACAAGCGGGAGAAGCACCACAAGCGCTGCATGCGTGAGGCCAACGATACAGGCCGAAATGGACCACACGAGCGAGCCAGCGGTGTGACGGCCACATATACTCCGCCGACCGCCGGCATGACCGAACTAGCCCAACGCTGACATATACTCCCTCCGTTCCTAAATAATTGTCTTTCTAGAGATTTCAACAAATGACTACATACGGAGCAAAACGAGTGAATCTACACTCTAAAACATGTCTACATACATTCGTATGTTGTAGTCTATTTGAGATGGCTAAAAAAACAATTATTTGGGAACGGAGGGAGTAACACCGATAAGTGGGTCTGGCTCCCTTCACGCGCGTTGGGTAACGCACGACGGGGTACTCTTGGCCCCGAGCGCACACCCGTGACCCATCCGTCATGGACTCGGAGCATGCATGCCCGCGTGGGGCCAACGGTGCATGTTGAAACGACAACATGTGCAACTGTAGCGACTGAACCAATAGTCGAGGCCAAGACAATGACAGGCGGCTTCGGCCAGGGCCTCACACACGGGCGCGAGCACAACAAAAGCCACCCAATGACGATGGCCATGAACGCACTAGGCAGTCCACCCGTCATGGACCTTCTAGCCGGGTTACCTGAGTCCGAGACGTTCGGGCAGATTGGTCAGTGACCCCGGGCGCACTGGCGGTCCACCCGTCATGGACCTTCCAGCTAGGCCACCCGAGTCCGACTCGACCCGACCCAACCCCACGGCTTTGGCCCAACGCAGGGCATACACATGCAAGAAAGCGCCGAGAGGCTCCGGCAGCAAGCCAACGGATAACGAACGACCAAGAGACACTCTCGCCTGCATGGAGCCAAGGGAGGCGGAGTACTCTAGCATTCTTTATATGAGTAATACCCTCCCATTTGATCGTTGACATGCACATTCTCTCCCTCTCGTCTTTCTCTCCAACGAAAGTGCAAACCAACTTAAGTTCGCTGGAGAAGACACCCCAATGGCTGCCGAGAACAACAATGCCGTTCGTGGTTTACCCGTTTTATTACTTGATTATGTTTTCCGGGGTGGCCATTTGTCAGGAGATTCAGGGTACCTCCATTTTATATATGCCGACAACAATGTTCAAGTGGCAAAGCGACGGTAATTAGAGAGAGATTGGGAAATAAATTAAGGGCACCGAGAGCCTAAAGGAACACGCTGGGCCGTGGCGTGACTTCCTCTCCTCACAAAACATGTGAGCTTTGTACTCTTCTGCTAAGTTTGAAATATATTCATGTGGGG
>NC_041385.1:778143837-778149566 GCF_002162155.2 Triticum dicoccoides
CGGTGACCATTTCAAAAAAAAATTGAGGGCATCGAAAGGGCGATGAAAACTAACCGGCAGAGAATGGCTGAGAAAGAGAGGGGAAAGAAATAAAATGCAATAAGTTATAAATGCAATGGAAAACATTAAAATGTCATTTTTTACATGTCCAATAAAGTTTTCCAAAAAATAGGTAAAGTATAAGCCGAGTGTATTATATCATGCACTCGGCCTATATTTAGTGTAAGCCGAGCACCTTTAGGCCTACACTCTGCTTATAGTGTACGCCCTCACGGAGCCTTAAACTACATCTATGATTGCCACGTGGCAGAAAACTGTACCGAACGTTTCTGTAAGTCGAGATCTTTCTGGGCTATATGCCGAGCTTCATCTGTAAGACGAATGTAATTTACAATTGCATTCGTCTTACTGTGTCCTAAGCCGAGATCACATTTTTCATTTTCATGTGTTCTGTTTTACATACTCGGCTTACTGTCTCCAAAGCCAACTACCCGAGAAAAGACTCTCGGTTTACTCTCCCCCACACGGCAACAGGTGTTTTTGCTGTAGTGAGAGATGTCGAAATATATCAAAAGATCAAACACAAAGTGGATACATCGAAGCATCTGAAACTGACGGAGAAGTGTTACTGTGCAGCCACAGTATATAAAAAATAGCCAGGCAGATTGAATACGGCTCAACGAGGCTACATCAACACATAGACCCAGTAGATAGCTTGTTCAAAAAAGGAAAAAAAAAACAAAGGTATAAAAAGCAGATCCCATAAGGCGTGGCACTTTTCCAGAGACATGGTTGAATCGAATCACCTTCATCATCACCATCAGACTTAATTAGCCACGCACTCATGCTTGCAGCATCCTTCTGCTCTGCTGCAGTGATTGAATGGCCTGAAACAATCAGAGCCCGCAACAATACAGAACAAAAGGAAGGGGTTGCCACAAAAAGCCATTCAGATAACAAATCATGGTCGGCGACAATAGGCACCTTCCTCTACCTCAGGCCGAGAAAGAGCTATTGATGGGTAATCTTCTGGTTGCGGAGGGGGGCATGTAACAATCAGAGTCTGCTTCAATACAGAAGAATGTCACAAAGCAATATTTGAACGTATCAATACTCACCGTCCTCCTCTACGGGCCAGGAAAGATAAATCACCTCACGTTCAATAATCTGCTTGAAAGGGGAAGGGGAATCAGTGTATGCCATCATGAAACTTCACAATGATATAAAACGAGACACTAGTTCTTCTTTTCCTTCTCAATATTTCCTACCTCTGATCGCTCATTTCTGTTGTTCTTGGAGGCGGACTGTTCTGCATCTTGTTCTTTCCAAAGTTAACATTTTCAGTGTTGCCCCTAGATATAGGAAATAACAATTATATTAATGATTTATTAGTGAACGGCCATATATATGAATTTTCACACAAGATAATATCCATCAATAAGAGTGCCATAGAAAAACAAGAGCATTTTTTATTCACAACATACCATGTAGGTTGGTTTACTTCCACTGCAGAGACATCATCAACCTCCATTTCGCCGCTGACCTCCAGCGTTTTTCTAGCATGCGGTTCAAATTCATTGAATTTTTCACTTAGAAATTCTACGGCATATGGCGGATTTTGGTGGAAATATCTGTGGACTTTGAAGAAGCAAGCTTAGCATTGTCCAACAAAGACTGAGCCTCCTTCGTGATACCCTTCAGATCATTGGTTTTGCAGTTTACGTAAACAAAAAAACTGAAGTAAATTCAAAAATACTTCACATGTGTACACTAGAATTCTCTTTGGAGAAAGGAAGGCATACACGTACCAGAAGGAGCGCATCAGCATGGACAAACCAATGCCCTTCGAACATTGCAAGTTCTAGGGCACACTCCCGAATTTCGTAGCATGTCGTGTATTCTTCGTAGGGAACAAAGGACCCCTGCCTCAGCCACTCAATCATCAACTCAGCCTCTTTCATGATACAATTGAAGCCATCCATCCATTATTTTAGCAAATGGTTGACAAAAAGAAACTCGTGAGGCTCTTTCATTTATGGCAATGAATTTGTTAAAGTTGAACAGTGAATAAATGAATGAATACTAAGTGGCCACTTGATATTCTGATTCGGCATAGGTGACAAAAGGGCGTCTTGATTCGCTTCCTGCATTGTCCACAACGTCAGACATGCATTTCTGGATGTCGTTGCTCCACGACTCATCAAAAGAAATGGCTTTGGCCCTCTTTATCTTCCACTCGGAGACCAAGGCTTTCTCCTTCTCTATACACTTTAAAAGAAGGGAACAATGGTTACATATGCAAATCGTGCAGAATAAGAAATTTAAGAATTTCAAATAAAATAAATAATACTCCAAAGTGTGTGTTGTACAAATTTGAAAGGACCCTTAAGGGGTTTCGTCTCTAGTGATGTATCCTTTGCTTGGACTTGAATTGAATGGAAGTTTCATACTACTCTTATTTATCCTTACTGATCTGCTCTGACAGTTTTATAAAATCGTTGGGTTCCTTTGTAAATTCATGACAAGACACAAAAGTGGTACTCCCTCCGTCCCATAATATAAGAGCTTTTTTGACATTACTAATATGAAACTTCCATTCGATTCATGAGGCAAACTCTCCCTTGTATTTGCACAGCAGAAGATGTATGAATATATTGCAGAGCCATTATACCCTTTGCAGTAGTTTTATTTTAACAGCAGAAATTGCACACGTATTTTGCAACAAGAAGCTGGTTGAGGCAGGCAGGCAGTGACTTTAATTACCTTCAAGGCGGCGTCGGCAGCCACTTGGCTGTTATGATGATCAGAAGCAGCAGCACTGTTCACGTTGTAAAATTTCTCGAGGTAGGTCTCGTACATGGGCAGGTCAGATGGATCGTCTAAGACCAGATCATAAGGAAGTAGCCTGTCCCATCCCCACAGTTCCTCGAACGCAACTGATTTTGTAGCCAGGCAAAGAGCCATCCAGCCGTACGTTGAGGAACCAAGAGATTTGAAGATGATTACGAGGAAGCAAAAGTAAATTAGATAGAGGACAACTCAACTAAACGATGCAGAGAAGATTATGGGCTAGACCAAACTAACGGGTCCGAGCTTAAGCTATAAATTAAGGATAATTACCAGGGGATTTGAGAATTTTAACCGGCGGAAACCCCTCTGTATCAATCCAACTACGAAACTCCTCCCATTGAGATGCTTCCAAATCCAAAGCGGCATCGACCCTGTTGCTGTTGCAGCGGACGGCGCCGCCGGAGATGCTGTTGCAATCTTCCTCGTCTGGGATGGCCTCGAGTTGGATCGCGAGATCCTTCGACATTGCCGTAGATTCGAACTTGCTCTTCGTTTAGGGTTTGGTGGTTGAGGCGCTGCGGGGGTATGGGGGAAGGGGACGATGGGTGAGGCGTGACTGCTCTCGCGACTCGAACATTTGAAATTTAAACTGACAAGTGAGATATGCGTTGCTCAAAAAAGGTAAGTGAGATGGGAGCGGTCAATGCCTAGTGGAAAATGACGATGTCCATCCAATCTGTGCAGTCCACACAAGAAAATTTGATTCAAGCCACTGCACAAGAAAATACATAGACAGGTGCAGCAATTGTTAGACCGGGTGACACTTTGATACCTTCTCTTTTTTTTTTTTTGAACCGGACATAACCTCTTTCCATTAACTGAATAACGGAAATACATAGTCTGAAACAGTTAAGAAGGAGACGGGAAAGGGGAAAGCGAGTTTGGCATCGCCAGGAAACCCACCGCAAGAACTCGCCCGTGAGACATTTGCTATGGGGCGAAAACCCGACAACACATCTAACAAAATGATCCATACAGTGCATATCAACAAAATAAAGACGCAACACTCTGAACATATTGAGCACCAAGACGCTCACACAGGAGCAGGGGACCAAAAGAATAAAACTAAGTCATGCCAAAGTAAGGTACTTCAACGCAGTTTTTTTTAGAACGAAGACGCCATGGACGTCCGTCTTTAAATTAATAAAGCCCACAACATAGGCAACATGCACATAACTAGTAACCAAGTCCAGGAAACCAGCAAACACATAAACGACCGGCCCAGAGGGTAAAGTGCAGTACAAGGCATTGCCAGCCAACAAAAGAGCGCGCAAGCTCGGAGAAAACACTTCCAAAAGGAGCTACTCATCCCTAGGTAGCAGACGACGGAGCTCGATCGAGACGCCGAGTAGACGAGGCGGAGGCTGTCTAGAGCATGGAGATGGAGATCAACGTCCCGATGCCTTCCCAGCGGCACCCACTACTGTAAGAAAATGATACATTTGTAGATTACGTCAGCAGGGTGAGATGGAAAAACACCCTCAGTAGTAAACTTGTTACGAGTTTGCCACAGGGCCCACAACATTGCAGCCGCACATGTCCACATTATCCGGCGGGAGGAGCCCTGAACCGAGGACATGGACGACACCAGCGCAGAGCGGGAGCGTGGATCCCAATCCACGCCCACGGCCTCGCGGACCACGCTCCAGGCGAAGCGCGCCAGAGGACACCGAAAGAACACATGATCCACGTCTTCCGGGACACCACAAAGAGCGCAGGGCCCACTGGCCGGCCCATTGCGTTTAGCTACGTTGATGGAGGTAGGAAGGCGATCTTGGCATAATTGCCAGAAGAAAACCTTGATTTTAAGCGGAATTCGTGCCTTCCAGAGCCCCGAGGCAGTCAGAAGGGCAGAACCGCGAGCCAACTCTCTATAGAGAGAATTGACAGAGAACTTACCAGAGCCCGTTAACCTCCATGACACCGTCTCCGCGACAGTAGACAGGTGCACGTCGGCAATCAGGGTCCGCAGGCGGTCCCAACTATTCGCTTCAGGCCCCGAGAGCTCTCTTCTAAAGTATATTGTCGGCGGGGAGGAACTAAAGGCCATGGCAACCAATAGTTGGGGATCCACCACAATAGAATAAAGATCGCGAAACTCCGATCAAAGAGGTTGGTGGCCGATCCATAGGTCAAGCCAGAATGGCGTGGATCGGTCGTTATTTACCGTAAATTTCACCCCTTTGGCAAAGTACGGTTTTAAGGTTTGGATGGAGTTCCAGAAGGGTGAACCGTGATTTGCGGCCTCAAAAAAATTCCCATCAGGGAAGTATTTGGCACGCAGGAGATCCACCCAGAGGCCAGTCTCACCCTGAGACAACTTCCAAATCCATCTACACATGAGTGCAATGTTCATCAACTTAGAGTTGATGATCCCAAGGCCCCCCGGGCTTTGGGCCGGCAAACGGTCTGCCATTTTACCATATGGTATTTTTTCTTCGGCCCGTCCCCTTCCCAAAAGAAGCGGGCCCTAGGGGTGTCAAGTTTGGTGTGCACCCCATCAGCCAACAGGAACATCCCCATGAAAAACATAGGCAGGGACGATAGGCTGGAGTTGGTTAAGATTAGTCTTGCCCTGAAGACATAAATCTCCCTCTCCACGGGCAAACTCTACCCACCACCTTATTGCAGAGACTTTCCCAATCTGAGATCGAGCACTTTTTCAGCGATTGGGAGGCCTAGGTAAGTAAACGGTAGTTTCCCAAGCCTGCAATTAAGAAGGTTGGCTACACGTAAACTTTCGGCCGCGTCCATCTCTATGGACACCACTTCACACTTGTGGAAGTTTATTTTTAGCCCGGACATAAGCTCAAAAACAAGATGACGGCCTTAACCGTTGCGATACTGTGCGTGTCCGGCTCGAAAAGGAGTGTGTTGTC
>NC_041385.1:778150013-778161907 GCF_002162155.2 Triticum dicoccoides
CCGACCACTCCCCTGATGTGGCCAGCAACACGGGCTTTATCTAACATGGCGCCCAGGGCATCGGCCACGAAATTAAACAACAGCGGTGAGGTAGGGTCCCCTTGACGAAGCCCATGCTTGTTGCGGAAGAAGTGCCCTACTTCTCCGTTCACCGCAATCGCCGTTTGGCTCCTCGAGACCAACTGCATCATTCGGTGAACTCCAACGCAGTCAGTAGCCGTCCTTCCAGGACACGAATCAGCTTGCCATCTCGTCCTTAGGCGCCGCACAGAGTCTCATCATGGTACTTGCGTTTTTCCTTAGCATCTGTGCACCTCACTCCATGGCCTCGCGGTTTGCACCTTTCAGAAGTCCTGCCCAGTAGTTAATAAAAACACAGGCCGAAAACGCAGTTTCAAAAGGGGTACTAGGAAGTTTAAATTCAAAAGTAGCTCGGTTACAAGTATTCCAAATAGCCCAGCAGATCGCTGCCAGCCCAAAGGTATAAAATCTGGCCCCATCAGGAAAGAAAACAAAGCACCAAGAGAAGTATTGCCAAATGTTGTTTGGGCATAAGTCAGTCCCATGTACTGAACCCACAGTTCGCAATACCACTCGAGCCATTGGGCATAGGAAGAATAAGTGCTGAGATGTTTCCGGTTTATTACAAAAGGAGCACTTTGTATTATCGGGCTAATTTCTCCTGCCCATGACATCTCTTGTCAGGACAGCATCTTGAAATAGCTGCTACAGGAAAATTTTGATTTTGAGAGGAATTCGGAGCCTTCCAGATCCACCGAAAATCATAGCCAGCAATATACTTTCCCAACCGTTCATACATGGACTTCGTAGTAAACTTTTTCTTAGGCCTGTAAGCCCAACCAACTTGATCAGGCTCATCACCAAGTTGAATTCCATCCACTATTACCTGCATCTCCCTCCACATGGAGTCAAGAGGGGGGAATAATTGCCTACGAAAGAGGTAAGATGTTTCCACGTTTTTCCATCTAGCCACTGTTATATTAGGATAGTTACAGATACTGAACAGGTGAGCGAATTTAGTGTACAGGGGTGGGAGCCCTCTCACGGATTCATGCCTCACTAGTAGAAAAGGGGGCATCAGTTCGTGACTAATGCTTTCACCCTTTAGTCCCGGTTCTAACACGAACCGGGACAGATGGGCCTCCACGTGGCCGGTGCGCCGAGCCCAGGCAGGAGGGCCTTTGGTCCCGGTTGGTGGCATCAACCGGGACCAAAAGGCATCCACTCGTCAGCATTTCAGTGGCCGTGGTTTTCGTTTTTTTAAGGAGGGGGGGGGTGGTTTGGGGGTTTTGAGGGGTTAATTTAGGTGTTTCATATATTGTGTTAGCTAGCTAATTAATAGAGAGAAGTGTCCTCTCTTATGTCCGTGCTTGGTCGACGCTACGTACTGTACATAGAGAGTCCCTCGACACGCTAGCTAGTAAGAAAATGAAGGGAACCATTAAGTATAGAAATTCGTCATGCATACCGAGAGAAGTGATCGATCGACCTCTCCTTCTTCGAGAGATTGGCCGAACAACAAGTTCTCGTATTATCTATCCGACGCTACTGGTACATACATATACAATATGTAAAATCTCTTACAATCCCCTAGCAATTGAAATCAATTTCCACATGATATTCGCCGACTTTATTGATGACGTGGACAAGAAAGAATCCCGCCAATTCCTCTTGAATTGCTTTCATGCGATCTTGTTCGAGGAGTTCATCCCGCATCTGCCACGTCTAATTTGAAGAAGGGGGTTAATACATATATGAATGAAACTCAACAGAAATGATGGTGTAATAAAATGAAATTGTGAATATTATTGCTTACGCACTTCATATTGTCTTTTAGAGTAGCCCTGCTTATTTTTTAAAGTCGCGTTGTAGATGAACTCGCGCACGTAGTATCCACAGAAATCATTCCCTTGTTCCTGCCACAAGCACTTTATGAGAAATAGAGGTCAATCAAACTGATAATGAAGCATTATAAATGGCATTGATGAAAGTACAGCTATAGAATCAACGGGAGGTGCGCGCAACTAGCTAGCTAGTAGTACTTACTTTCTGGTATGTATATCCAGCTCCTTCGGCAGTCCCGGAACTTCTGCGGTGAACTGTTTTCAAACCCTGCAAGACAAAGAAAATAAATATTATTACTTGAGATATCAGGAAATGAACAAAAAGTTGCCGATATAGTGCGATAAATGATCAATTGAACTTACTTGTTGAGTATTACAGTCATGTCCGCATAGGTTTGCGGATCTTTTCTTCTCGAGTCTAATATGTTTACTAATCCCCGCTCAAGCTTAATCTCCAGAAGAACATAGTGGAATCTGCGCACGCATGCATAACTCATCAATTACATTACTATAACCTCGCTCGAGTAATAAGGGAAACCGAATATGCACACGACAGTAACACTCACTGGGAGTTGTAAGGAAAGAGTATTAAATCTTTGTTTTGATTTTTGATCAACGATTGTAGCAAGTTCTCTTCGGCCTCTGCGGAGTGCTTTTTAACCAGAAATTCATCTATGATATTTGTGTTAATGAACCCAGTATCATACATTTCTTGTTTTTTGCACTCGACGATCTTCAATCTGCATAATATAGTGAGGATAATTAATTATAAATACATGCAATGAAAGAGCCGAGCTATATACAGAGAGACTTAATGATAGAAATAGTACTTACAGACAGTAGCAAAAGACCATTAGTTTATCGAGGGCCTTTTGATTGAAGAACGCGAAGAACTCATTAAATGGAACATTCAACAGATCAGTTGCAATGAGGTCGTGCTCCTCTTTAATATTCAGATACAAAGCATTCGTCCCCCCAGACTCTCTGCAGGTTTTCATGTACCAATTATGGAATCTTCGCATCATAGTTGTTAGAGATTTTTCATCTTTGACGAGAGGCTTCCCGTACTCGTATTTGTGTTCGTCCACCTCCACGAAATCAGGAAGTTGATCGTCAGGTAGGTAATCTTCAATATTGCCATAACCGGCCACCGTCCCCGGAGCATTAGACACATTGAGCGGGGGGCACGATTGCTGTGCTTGTTCGCCGAGCTGGGCAATTTTTTTCCCAGCTGCTCGTTCTTTTAACCTTTTAGCACTGACAGTACTTCCAGACCACTGGGCTTCGAGATATGTCTGTTCAGTAATGCGCTCATAGTTGGTTCTCGGTGGAAACTTTGGTGGTTTCCTCAGGGCATCGATAGTGCGCTTTGCTTTCACCGGATCTACCTTCTCCTCCGGAGGTGGATGTCTCTTTGCTTTCACCCCTTCAAAGAAGTCCTTCACGTGGGCCCGCACGATCGTCGCATTTTCCTCCTCGGTCCTCTTGTACGGTAACTTCTCTAGAGGCTTGAGAGGTGGACCGTATCTGTATTGCCTCCCGCCTCTGCTGGCTGTACTGCTAGACGTCGGAGCAGACGAAGCGGCTGTGGCGCCTGTCTTCTTTCGTGCTTGCTTACGAGGCGGAGGAGAAGGACTATGATGCGCCGGAGCAGCTGGGGCGGCGGCGGGTCTCTTCCGCCCTTGCTAGCGACGCGGAGAAGGAGGAAGGTGTTGGCTGCTTGGGCGCACCGGCGCAGGCGGAGTGCCATCACGCGTCGGAGAAGGAGGAGGCTGCTGGTTGCTCGGGCACGCTGGCGCAGGCGGAGAAGGAGGCGAAGTGCCACCACGCGCCAGAGAAGGAGGAGGCTACTGGCTGCTCGGGCGCGCCGGCGCAGGCGGAGAAGGAGGCGGAGTGCCGCCACGCGCCGGAGAAGGAGGCCCAGTGCCCTGATCAACACTCGCCGGAGGAGGAGGCGGTGGAGGAGGTGGAGTGCCCTGACTCGCCGGAGGAGGAGGAGGAGGCGGAGCATCCAGTTCGGAAGGTTGATGAGCTCCTTTCGCCATAGGCATGGAGTCTTCAGAACCCAACCTAGTCTTCCCTTCACAGGTAGGGTAGTCAAGCTGGAGGTCCTCAAATCCCTCCGTTATTTCATCCACCATCACCCTGACATATCCTTCTGGAATCGGCCGGTAGTGATAAGTTGCGCCTTGTTCAGTAGGATAAACGTAGCCAACAGTCGCCTTGACCTTCAAATTCATCCATCGCGCCATAATGTGGCAATTTTGAGCCCCCGTGATAGCATCCACGGGATAGCTGGCAGGAGCCGTCAAGACATGCTCCGGCTGAAGCAGCTCGGTGGAAGCCACACTGCTTCTCCGCTGAGATGGCGGGGTAGCTTCGGGGGAAGCTTTGGCAGGTCGTTTGCGGCGATCAGCTGCTTCTCGTTCCTCTTCTCGCTCCTCTAGCCCCATTACCCTTTTGTGCAGCGCCTGTAGTTGGCTCTGCTCCAGTTTCTTCCTCCTCTCGTGGGTTTTGTAACACCCTGCGTCCGGAAAACAAACCTTCCACGGAATGGAGCCTGGCGTGCCTCGTGTCCATCCAGGGTGCTCAGCATTCTCGAGGGCCATTGTGAGCTCGTCCTTCTCCCTGTCTGGAATGAATGTCCCTTGCCGCGCTGCATGGATATACTTCCGAAGCCTTGTGACTGGTGTTTTCAGTTGCTCGTCCGTCCAACGGCACTTCCTTGATACATGGTCCAAAGTTCCGCCAGCCCCGAAGAACCAAGTCCGGCAACGGTCTGGCCATCTCATTGTCTCCGATTAGATCCCTTTATCAAGCAGATCATTCTCAGCCTTGGGCCACTTAGGCCGGGCTTGCAGGTAGCCACCTGACCCCGTGCGATGGTGAAACTTCTTCTTCGCAGCATTTAGCTTGTTTGTCGCCGACATCTTCTTACTCTTTTCCGATGTCGTGTAGGCCACAAATGCGGGCCAGTGATCTATGATCTTCTCATATTTGCCGATGAATTCTGGTGTTTCTTATTTGTCAACAAACTTTTTCAGCTCTTTCCTCCACCTCCTGAATAGGCCTGCCATCTTCTTAAGAGCACAAGACTTGATTAATTGCTCTTTAATTGGCTTTTCCGGATCCTCCTCTGGCGGTAGGGTGAAATTTGCCTTCAGCTCAGTCCAAAGATCATTCTTCTGCATATCATTGACATAAGACACCTGAGGGTCTTCCTCCTTAGGCTTATACCATTGGTGAATGCTGATCGGGATCTTGTCCCTAACAAGAACCCCGCACTGAGCAACAAATGCGTTCTTTGTCCGGATATGTTCAATCGGTTCACCGTCGCGCGTGATTGCTGTGATCTCAAACCTTTCATCCGAGCTCAACTTTTTCTTCGGGCCTCGTCTCCTTACCGAAGTTGTGCTCGATCCGGAGGGCTAGAAAAAGGAAGAAAGTTAATTAATATGTGTACATATACCAAAACATTGAATGCATCAATTAACTAGTCAACACGGGCTTAACTAATATATATATACCTGGCCGGACTCGGTTCGGTCACCGGAGGAGTCAGCACGGTCTCCTTCTTGTACCTCCATTAGGTCATCACCGGATCCATCATGAACATAGCCCTCTTCTTGTACCGGCATTAATGGGCCGGAGCCATCATGAACATAGCCCTCTTCTTCACCCAGTCCTTTCTGACCAACGACGTCGTTGAAAAATGACGCAATGACATAAGTTCCTTCTGCGATTATCTCCCCCAACATCGCTTCTGTTGCTTCATCTCGGTAGTGCTCCATAGTTTCTGCAAATATTTACAACATGTCAATTATTATTCGAACATGGTACAGATGGATATATATTAGTGGCAAACTTAGAACTAGCTAGCTAATCACAATAAGGAATCATGTTAGTGGCCTCGATGCTGCTTCTCTAGGGTTTGGGGTGGCCTAGACAACGCTTCAAGGGTTTGGGGTGGCCTCGACACAACGCTTCAAGGGTTTGGGGTGGCCACGACGACAACGCTTTTTTAACTTGGTAAATTTGGTTGGCCTCGAGAGAGTTTGTCGGGTAGGGGCGCAGCGGGATGGGGTAGGAGACCAACATCGTTTTTTCTCTAGGGTTTGGGTGTCCTCAAGAGTTTTGGTCGAGCGAGAGGGCCGAGGGGGGGTATATCGACGATGATAGAGGAGAAGATCGAAGAAAAAAAGAAGAAAAAAAAGAGGAGAAGAAGAAAGGAATATATTCTATTTTTTCTTCTTCTACTCTATTCCTTTCTTTTTCTCCTCCTCTTTTTCCTCTTCTTCCTTCTTCCTTCTTCTTCTTTTCTTTATTTTCCTTATTTTACCTTTTCCTCTACACTAACCTAAAATGCACTAACCTAAAATTGATATCTACTAACAACCTAAATAAAAAATTAATACATATATTAAAAAACATATATAAACAAAAAAATGATATGGACATTATATTCATACATAGATAGCCACATCCATTCATCATATAGCTACCACATACATATATACATTATATATATGAAAAAATGCACATATATACACATACAAACACATATATGTACATATATACACAAAAAATACACATATATACACATACAAACACATATATGTATACACATATATACACAAAAAATGCACATATATACACATACAAACACATATATGTATACACATATATACACAAAAAAATGCATATATACACATATACACAAAAAAAATGCAGGGCAGGTGAAAGAACATGCGGTGCCCCCATGTTGGTTTTGGCAATTGATGACAATCTCTATGGACTAATGGTTGCCTTGAGTTATATTTGAAGGATCTGTCCATAGGCTTTTCTTGAAGTCCATGTGTGTTTTCAAGGAGTTTATGAGTTGACCAAGGTGCTATTATGGAATTATCCAAAGATTGGTCATGTGAGTGTTGAGCTTATTGCAAGCATGTCTTGAAGAAGAAGATTGTGTGATCATTCATGTTTACCTTCAAGACATCATCCAAATGAAGAGAGTTGGAAAGATTCAAGATTGATCAAGACTAAGTCAAAGAGTGAATCAAGTTGATCAGCACACAAAATGTAGAATATGTACCGAGAGGGATCAAGCGACCCCATGGTATGGTAAGCACTGTCAATTACGCTTTGTGTACTAACCCATGATCTTCGTGAGAGTTCTTTGTGGGGTTAGGTTGTGGTGTGCAAGTTCAAGTGAAGCATCACGAAGAGATCAAATGCTTGAAGCTTTCCATCCATTGTGGTGATAATGGACTTGTGAAGATGTGCGGAAGAGAGGCTCACTCACAGTGGAGTATGGGGGAGCAATCAACTAGTCTTCATCGAGCGAACGCAATCAAGAAAGGTGGTCCAACTTAAGGGAGTCAAGATCGTCATCATCTAGCTCAAGTGGACCATGTGCAAGGCAAAGGTTTTGCCCTTGATAGGTTTTCTATTTTACCGGTCTCATGGTAGTTGTGGGAGACCGGGTTATAGGATCGTTTGCCGTACTATCAAGGGGCGCTCTCGATGAGTTGCTTGATCGTATCGTTCGTAGAGAGCTCAAACCATTGCATCCTTGCATAATCTTTATTGGTTCTTGTTTGGTTCTTCTCTCTATGATGTTTTCGATGTTGGAGGGTATGCCGGTTCTTCTCTATTGGAGGTGCCACTCCTTTGTTTGCTAAGCATACCTCCCCTGCCCCTTCTTACTATAACCAGCTTGAGTTTCAAACAAGCTTTTTCTATTTTTTCTTCTTCTCCTCTATTCCTTTCTTCTTCTCCTCTTCTTTTTCTTCTTCTTCCTTCTTCCTTCTTCTTCTTTTCTTCATTTTCCTTATTTTACTTTTTCCTCTACACTAACCTAAAATGCACTAACCTAAAATCGATATCTACTAACAACCTAAATAAAAAATTAATACATATATTAAAAAACATATATAAACAAAAAAAATGCTATGGACATTATATTCATACATAGATAGCCACATCCATTCATCATATAGCTACCACATACATATATATATTATATATATGAAAAAATGCACATATATACACATACAAACACATATATGTATACACATATATACACAAAAAAATACACATATATACACATACAAACACATATATGTATACACATATATACACAAAAAATGCACATATATACACATACAAACACATATATGTATACACATATATATACAAAAAATGCATATATACACATATACACAAAAAAATGCAGGGCGGGTGAAAGAACATGCGGTGCCCCCATGTTGGTTTTGGCAATTGATGACAATCTCTATGGACTAATGGTTGCCTTGAGTTATATTTGAAGGATCTGTCCATAGGCTTTTCTTGAAGTCCATGTGTGGTTTCAAGGAGTTTATGAGTTGACCAAGGTGCTATTAAGGAATTATCCAAAGATTGGTCATGTGAGTGTTGAGCTTATTGCAAGCATGTCTTGAAGAAGAAGATTGTGTGATCATTCATGTTTACCTTCAAGACATCATCCAAATGAAGAGAGTTGGAAAGATTCAAGGTTGATCAAGACTAAGTCAAAGAGTGAATCAAGTTGATCAGCACACAAAGCGTAGAATATGTACCAAGAGGGATCAAGCGACCCCATGGTATGGTAAGCACTATCAATTACGCTTTATGTACTAACCCATGATATTCGTGAGAGTTCTTTGTGGGGTTAGGTTGTGGTGTGCAAGTTCAAGTGAAGCATCACGAATAGATCAAATGCTTGAAGCTTGCCGTCCATTATGGTGACAATGGACTTGTGAAGATGTGCGGAAGAAAGGCTCACTCACAGTGGAGTATGGGGGAGCAATCAACTAGTCTTCATCGAGCGAACGCAATCAAGAAAGGTGGTCCAACTTGAGGGAGTCAAGATCGTCATCATCTAGCTCAAGTGGACCATGTGCAAGGCAAAGGTTTGCCCTTGATAGGTTTTCTAGTTTACCGGTCTCATGGTAGTTGTGGGAGACCGGGTTATAGGATCGTTTGCCGTACTATCAAGGGGGGCTCTCGATGAGTTGCTTGATCGTATCGTTCGTAGAGAGCTCAAACCATTGCATCCTTGCATAATCTTTATTGGTTCTTGTTTGGTTCTTCTCCTTGTGAGATTTGGAGCTTTTGTTCATGTTCATGACAAGCTCAAGTTCATCGAAAACGGAGTTCACATGCATCTTCTATGATGTTTTCGATGTTGGAGGGTATGCCGGTTCTTCTCTGTTGGAGGTGTCACTCCTTTGTTTGCTAAGCATACCTCCCCTGCCTCTTCTTACTATCGCTGTTTTGATGCTACTCGTTGTCTTGTTTCAAACAAGCTTGAGTTTGCTCAATTTGGAGCTCATTTGCAGAAGTTATGGCAGTTCTGGTTTCCTTGGAGTATACTTTGTTTTCGCGGTAGTGGCTTAAGGTTGGCGCCAGCGGTAGTACCGCGGTCCACAGGGGTAGTACCGACGAAGCACTCAAGCGGTAGTACCGCTCCCAGAGCGGTAGTACCGCTCTCCGAGCGGTAGTACCGCTTGTGGTCTTCGGTCGTAGTACCGCAGTGGTTCCGAGCTACTACCGCCTCGATTCGAGACCGTCGTTTTTTGTGTCGGGTTTTACGGTACTAAGTGGGGTAGTAGTGGCGGTAGTACTGCTCCGAGCGGTAGTACCGCGCCTACTCCCACGGTAGTACCGCTCTGGGGCCAGGGCCCTGACCTCCTCGTCAGCGCGGCAGTTCCGCTAGGTGAGAGCAGTAATACCGCCCTCAGCGGTAGTACCGCCCTGCCCAAGCGGTAGTACCACTCTATGCGTGGCTGTTCAGTGGGGTAACGGTTGGATTGGTTCCCCCACTATATAAAGGGGTCTTCTTCCCCAATGAACCTTATCTTTTGAGCTCGTGTTCTTCCCCCATTGTTGACCTTCTTCGAGCTTGCTAACTCTCAATCCCTCCATGGATTCTTGCTAGTTTTTGAGGGAAAAGAGAGAGGAGATCTAGATCCACATTTCGACCAATCACTTTCTCCTCTATGTGAGGGGAACCCCTTGGATCTAGATCTTGGAGTTCTTGGTGTTCTCCTTCTTGTTCTTCCTCTCATTTTCCTCCCTAGCATTAGTTGCTTCGGTGGGATTTGGGAGAGAAGGACTTGGGCACTCCGTGTGCCCTTGCCATTGCATTTGGTGCATCGGTTTGAGTTCTCCACGGTGATACGTGGAAGTTTCAAGTTGAGAAGCTTATTACTCTTGGGTGCTTGGTGCCCTTGAGCTTGTTCCTCTTGGGTGCTTTGGCGCCCTAGATGGTTGGTGGTGCTTGGAGCTCAATCATTGTGGTGTAAAGCTCCGGGCAAGCATCGGGGTCTCCAATTAGGTTGTGGAGATCATCCCGAGCAATTTGTCGGGTACCGGTGATCGCCCCCAAGGGTTGCCAAAGTGTACGGGATCGGTGACCGTCCCCAAGGGTCGCCATTTGTACGGGTTCGGTGACCGCCCTCAAGGGTCCCTTAGTGGAATCACGGCATCTTGCATTGTGCGAGGGCGCGAGGAGATTACGGTGGCCCTAGTGACTTCTTGGGGAGCATTGTGCCTCCACACCACTCCAAACGGAGATTAGCATCCGCAAGGGTGTGAACTTCGGGATACATCGTCATCTCCGCGTGCCTCGGTTATCTCTTACCCGAGCCCTTTACTTATGCACTTTACTTTGTGATAGCCATATTGTTCTTTGTCATATATCTTGCTATCACATAGTTGCTTATCTTGCTTAGTATAAGTTGTTGGTGCACATAGGTGAGCCTAGTTGTTGTAGGTTTTGTGCTTGACAAATTAACCGCTAGGTTTGTTCTGCATTTGTTCAAGCCTATACCGTAATTATTTTAAAACGCCTATTTACCCCCCTCTAGGCGACATCTACGATCTTTCAGCAGGGGCGGCGGTGCGGCGGCCGCGCAGGACAGGGCGGCACACGGCGGCCGCGTAGGGCAGGGGCGGCAGGACGGTGGCCGCGCAGGACAGGGGCAGCGGCCGCGCGGGGGCGCAGGACGGGAGGGGCGCGGGAGCATGTGCTCACAGGGGGCGGCGGCAACGGCGAAGGTGAGCAGCCTGACGGCGTCGGTGGCGGCGGCGACGACAAGGTGGAGCAGGGACGTCGGGCGGCGACGGCGACGAGGAGGAGCAGGGGAGAAGTGGGGGATGTGGTCGAAAACTGCTAAGTGCTGTATATATATCAAGAGCATTGGTTCCGGTTCGTGGAACCAACCGGGACTTATACAACCTTTAATCCCGGTTCGTGCCACCAACCGGGACCAAAGGCCTCTTTTCAGCAGCCCAAAGAGCGGGAAGCGGTGGCCTTTGGTCCCGGTTGGTGCCACCAACCGGGACTAAAGGATGGGCATTGGTACCGGTTGGTGCCACGAACCGGGACCAATGTTCCCCTTTAGTCCTGGTTGGTGCCGCCAACCGGGACCAATGGTCGTGTGCTGGCATGGTGCGACATGAAAGTTTAGTCCCACCTCGCTAGCTGAGAGGGGCGCGCAGTGGTTTATAAGCCCCACTGTCGCACCCCTCTCGAGCTCCTCTCCACTTCAGGCTTACGGGCCTACTTACTACTGCTTTGCCTGATGGGCCTACTGGGCCTCCTGCGGGCCTGAATCCTGGCCCATGGTGGGTTTCTACTCGTATTCAGGCCGTGGGGGCCCAGTAGGAGGCACTTTTTTTCTTTACTTATTGTCGCTATTTTTATTTTTTTTCCAGTTCTTTTGTTTTGTTTTCTGCATTATTTATTTTCTTTTGTTTTTTTGCTTTATTTTTTAATTATTTTTGCTTTTAGTTTTAGAAAAATTATAAACTTTCTGTTAGTGACATTAGTTCTCAAATTTGAAAACACTTTTTTGCTTTTTTTGTTTTGTTTCTTGCTTTATTTATTTTATTTTGTTTCTACTTACAACAAAATACTTATTGTTGCTATTTTTATTTTATTTTTCTGTTTTTTTGTTTTGCTTTCTGCATTATTTATTTTCTTTTGTTTTTTGCTTTATTTTTTAA
>NC_041385.1:778162610-778201451 GCF_002162155.2 Triticum dicoccoides
CTTTTTGCTTTATTTATTTTATTTTGTTTCTACTTACAACAAAATACTTACTGTTGCTATTTTTATATTTTTTCCAGTTTTTTTGTTTTGTTTTCTGCATTATTTTTTTTTGTTTTTTGCTTTATTTTTTAATTCTTTTTGCTTTTATGTCAGCAAAATTATAAAGTTTCTGTTAGTGTCATTAGTTTTAGAAAATTTATAAACTTTCTGTTAGTGCCATTAGTTTTCAAATTTGAATAGAGAAAAAAGGTCCAGACGAACCGGGAACAATGGCCCACGTGGGTCTTGAAAGTGTTCTTGGTGAGAACATAGTTGACAAGGAGCGAACCGGGATTAATGGTATTACGAGGGCCGAACCATAAGACATTAAAGCATTTCAAATGAACTCTGAAAAAGTTGAAAGTTGGCATGGTATCATAATTTCACGCACATAGCATGTGCATGTACAAAACGGACAATGGTATCATACTCGCACAAAGTTGGCATGGTATCATCATAATAGTTGCGGGAGAAAGTCTTCACTTTTTCTTCGCTTGTGTCATTTGCTTATTGCGCCGTAACCATGGATAATCTTCATCGTTTATTAGGATGCTGGGGTCAGCCTTGACTTTCCAGGGAAGAATTTCATGAAACTCTTCATAATCTTCAGACATGTCTGTCTTGCCCTTCACTCCCACGATGTCCCTTTTTCCTGAAAGAACTATGTGGCGCTTTGGCTCATCATATGATGTATTCACTTCCTTATCTTTTCTTTTTCTCGGTCTGGTAGACATGTCCTTCACATAGATAACCTGTGCCACATCATTGGCTAGGACGAACGGTTCGTTAGTGTACCCAAGATTTTTCAGATCCACTGTTTTCATTCCGTACTGTGGGTCTACCTGTTCCCCGCCTCCTGACAGATTGACCCATTTGCACTTAAACAAAGGAACCTTAAAATCATGTCCATAGTCAAGTTACCATATGTCCACTATGTAACCATAATACGTGTCATTTCCCCTCTCGGTTGTTGCATCAAAGCGGACACCGCTGTTTTGGTTGGTGCTCTTTTTATCTTGGTCAATCATGTAAAATGTATTCCCATTTGTCTCGTATCCTTTCCAAATCGTAACAGTCGAAGATGGTCCCCTGGACAACAAGTACAGCTCATCACAAACAGTGTTGTCACCTCTGAGACATGTTTCCAACCAACTGCTGAAAGTCCTGACATGTTCATATGTAATCCAGTCATCGCACTGCTCCGGGTGTTTGGAGCGCAGACTGTTCTTGTGTTCATCGACATACGGGGTCACCAAGGTAGAGTTCTGTAGAACTGTGTAGCGTGCTTGAGACCAAGAATATCCGTCCCTGCATATTATTGAGTCCCTTCCAAGCGTGCCTTTTTCAGTCAGTCTCCCCTCATACCGCGATTTAGGGAGACCTATCTTCTTAAGGCTAGGAATGAAGTCAACACAAAACCCGATGACATCCTCTGTTTGATGGCCCATGGAGATGCTTCCTTCTGGCCTAGCGCGGTTATGGACAAATTTCTTTATGACTCCCATGAACCTCTCAAAGGGGTACATATTGTGTAGAAATACGGGGCCCAGAATGACAATCTCGTCGACTAGATAAACTAGGACGTGCGTCATGATATTGAAGAAGGATGGTGGAAACACCAGCTCGAAACTGACAAGACATTGCACCACATCACTCCTTAGCCTTGGTATGATTTCTGGATCGATCATCTTCTGAGAGATTGCATTGAGGAATGCACATAGCTTCACAATAGCTAATCGAACGTTTTTCGGTAGAAGCCCCCTCAATGCAACCGGAAGCAGTTGCGTCATAATCACGTGGAAGTCATGAGACTTTAGGTTCTGGAGCTTTTTCTCTGGCATATTTATTATTCTCTTTATATTCGACGAGAAGCCAGTCGGGACCTTCATACTAAGAAGGCATTCAAAGAAGATCTCCTTCTCTTCTTTGGTAAGAGCATAGCTGGCAGGACCTTCATACTACTTTGGAGGCATGCCGTCTTTTTCGTGCAAACGTTGCAGGTCCTCCCGTGCCTCAGCTGTATGTTTTGTCTTTCCATACACGCCTCAGAAGCCTAGCAGATTCACGCAAAGGTTCTTCGTCACGTGCATCACGTCAATTGAAGAGTGGACCTTTAGGTATTTCCAGTAGGGTAGGTCCCAAAGTATAGATTTCTTCTTCCACATGGGTGCGTGTCCCCCAGCGTCATTCGGAACAGCTAGTGCGCCGGGACCCTTTCGAAGGATTACGTGTAAATCATTGACCATAGCAAGTACGTGATCACCGGTACGCATGGCGGGCTTCTTCCGGTGATCTGCCTCGACTTTGAAATGCTTGCCTTTCTTTCGACATTGATGGTTGGTCGGAAGAAATCGATGATGGCCCATGCACACATTCTTCCTGCAGCTTCCCAGGTATATACTTTCGGTGTCAAGTAAACAGTGTGTGCATTCGTGGTATCCCTTGTTTGTCTATCCTGAAAGGTTACTGAGAGCGGGCCAATCGTTGATGGTAACGAATAGCAACGCCTTTAGGTCAAATTCCTCCAGTTTGTGCTCATCCCACGTACGTACATCGTTTCCATTCCACAACTGTAAAAGTTCTTCAACTAATCGCCTTAGTTACACATCAATGTCGTTGCCGGGTTGCTTAGGGCCTTGGATGAGAACTGGCATCATAATGAACTTCCGCTTCATGCATATCCAAGGAGGAAGGTTATACATACATAGAGTCACGGGCCAGGTGCTGTGATTGCTGCTCTGCTCCCCAAAAGGATTAATGCCATCTGCGCTTAAAGCAAACCATACGTTCCTTGGGTCACGTGCAAACTCAGCCCAGTACTTTCTCTCGATTTTTCTTCACTGCGACCCATCAGCAGGTGCTCTCAACTTCCCGTCTTTCTTACGGTCCTCACTGTGCCATCGCATCAACTTGGCATGCTCTCCGTTTCTGAACAGACGTTTCAACCGTGGTATTATAGGAGCATATACCACATCACCTTCGTAGGAACCCTCTTCCTGGGGGGGTCGCCATCAACATCACCAGGGTCATCTCGTCTGATCTTATACCGTAATGCACCGCATACCGGGCATGCGTTCAGATCCTTGTACGCACCGCGGTAGATGATGCAGTCATTAGGGCATGCATGTATCTTCTGCACCTCCAATCCTAGAGGGCATACGACCTTCTTTGCTGCGTATGTACTGTCGGGCAATTCGTTATCCTTTGGAAGCTTTTTCTTCAATATTTTCAGTAGCTTCCCAAATCCTTTGTCTGGCACAACATTTTCTGCCTTCCACTGCAGCAATTCCAGTACGGTACCGAGCTTTGTGTTGCCATCTTCGCAATTGGGGTACAACCCTTTTTTGTGACCCTCTAACATGCGATCGAACTTAAGCTTCTCCTTTTGACTTTCGCATTGCGTCCTTGCATCAACAATGACCCGGCGGAGATCATCATCATCGGGCACATCATCTGGTTCCTCTTGATCTTCACCAGCTTCGCTCGTTGCAGCATCATCGTGCACATCGTCTGGTTCCTCTTGATGTTCAGTAGCATCACCGTAGTCAGGGGGCACATAGTTGTCATCGTACTCTTCTTCTTCGCCGTCTTCCATCATAACCCCTATTTCTCCGTGCCTCGTCCAAACATTATAGTGTGGCATGAAACCCTTGTAAAGCAGGTGGGTGTGAAGGATTTTTCGGTCAGAGTAAGACTTCGTATTCCCACATATAGGGCATGGACAACACATAAAACCATTCTGCTTGTTTGCCCAGCCACTTCGAGAAAATCATGCACGCCCTTAATGTACTCGGAGGTGCGTCTGTCACCGTACATCCATTGTCGGTTCATCTGCGTGCATTATATATAATTAAGTGTGTCAAAAATCATTACAGAACATCATGAATAGATAACTAAGTGACCAAATTAATAGAAGTTCATCATCACATTAAAACCAAAGTACATACATAGTTCTCAGCTAACAACATAAAGCTCCGTAGAGCATTTAATTAAATCATACATTGAAACTATGTAAAACATTTCAATGCGAAAACAAATGCGATCATAATCGCAACCAAGGTAACAACTGATCCAACGGCATAATGATACCAAGCCTCGGTATGAATGGCATATTTTCTAATATTTCTAATCTTCAAGCGCATTGCATCCATCTTGATCTTGTGATCATCGACGACATCCGCAACATGCAACTCCAATATCATCTTCTCCTCCTCAATTTTTCTTATTTTTTCTTTCAAGAAATTGTTTTCTTCTTCAACTAAATTTAACCTCTCGACAATAGGGTCGGTTGTAATTTCCGGTTCAACAACCTCCTAGATAAATAAAATCTATGTCACGTTGGTCGGCATTATTTTCATAAACAATAAATGAACCAATAGTTATGAAAAGATAATATATACCACATCCGAATCATAGACAGGACGAGGGCCGACGGGGGCGGATACCAAAACCATCGCACTATATAAGATGAAATAATAAAAGTAAGAAAATAATACAAGTATCTATCTAAACATACAAGTAAGGATATTTTTCTTTTCAGAAAGAAGATAAGAACAAGAGGCTCACCACGGTGGTGCCGGCAATGAGATCGGCGCGGGTGATCGACGGCGGTGAAGACGGAGACGGGGCGTGACGGACCGCTAAACCTAGACAAATATTGAGGAAAATGGAGCTTGGAGGTCGAGCTTGGAGAGAAGAAAGCTTAAGTAGTGTGGCTCGGGCATTCCATCGAACACCTTGTGTGCATAGGAGGTGAGCTAGAGCACCACCAAGCCCTCTCCCCCTCGGCGGCCAGAAAAAACAGAGCAGTGTGCTCTGCTCTTACACGAGGGGGTATATATAGGCACCTCATTGGTCCGGGTTGGTGGCATGAACCGGGACCAATGGTGGTGGGCCAGGAGCGAGGCCCATTGATCCCGGTTCATCCCACCAACCGGGACCAAAAGGTCCATACGAACCGGGACCAATGGCCCACGTGGCCCGGCCGGCCCCCGGGGCTCACGAACCGGGTCCAATGCCACCATTGGTCCCGGTTCTGGATTGAACCGGAACTAATGGGCTGACCCGGCGTGGATCAATGCCCCCTTTTCTACTAGTGCATACACGAGCAACATCTCCCGCCCTAACTTGGATTGTCCTGCCAGACATATAGTATTCTTTTACTTTCATTATGGCCTTCTAGACAGGGGAATCGTTGAACTTACTGATAACCAAGGCTATAGTATCCTTTTTCAGATATTTAGCTTTCACCACATCTTGCCATATGCCTGTTGCGTGTCAAGTTTTCACCACCACTTGACCAATAAACTAATATTCTGTTTTCTCAGGTCTTTAACCCCAAGTCTTCCTTTGTTTTTCGAGCGACACACCTGGTTCCAGCGAACTAGATGGAATCTTTTCCTGCCATCAACACTCTGCCAAAAGAAACGATGTCTCCTCTTGTCAAGTTTCTCAACTTTGTTACCTTCTCGCCCCTCATTTAGTTTGCACGCTAGCAATCCTCCGCTACTATGGTCTATGGCACAAAAAGGTGGATCCGTTTCATGTCCCTGAAGCTGCTATGCTTCTGTCTGTCCTCCGACTCCTATCTAGGTACCAACCCAGCGGGTACTTGCGTCATGCGGTGTTGTGTACCCCTTCTGGCTCAGCCGTGCCTCCCGCCTCCCGCCTCCCTGGATAACTCCTGCAAGTACTAGGCCTCCCTGGAAGTACTAGGCCCTCATCATCTCCTTTCATGGTCACCAACAACCGGCTGTCCTATGGCACATGCCACACCGAGCTCCAAGTGTGTGGGTGGCACTCTGTCTTGGGGACCGTGATGGCAGGTGTGTCGGTGATCACATGGCCCACTACTAGGAAAACGACTATAGATGAAATAGATATTAATGACGCATCACATATAGGTGCGCCATTAGACTCCAAATACTAATGGCGCACCACATACACGATGCGCCATTACTAACAATTTTTTTTATTTTTTTTTCAAACTAGTAATGACGCATCAGGGATAGTGCGCCGTTACTAGTTTAATGACGCACCACAGCCTCAGTGCGTCACTACTAACAAATTAATTTTTTTCCGTAACTAGTAATGGCGCACCAGTGGACAATGCGCCATTACTAGTTAAAACTAGTAATGGCGCACCACACCCTTGGTGCGCCACTATTAACAAATTTTTTTTCAAAGTTAGTAACGGCACCGTGGGTGTGGTGCGTCATTACTAGTTTAACTAGTAATGGCGCACCACACCCACGGTGCGCCATTACTAACTTTGACCAAAAATTTCCCCGAATGCACCCCCCGCGTGGACTGTCTTTTCAGTTTTAGAAAAATAAAAGAAAATGATGGAAATGTCCAAAAAATGAAAGAAAATAAGTTTCTCATGTGGTATGTGGTCTAGTTGTTGGGAAAGTTTAGAAATATGAATTTCGACTTTATTTGCAAAATCTCTCTGGAATTTGTAAAATGGGCATAACTTTTGCATACGAACTCGGATTAAAAAGTTTTTTATATGAAAAATCATCTACTCGAAAAGTTACATCCGAATTTAACCAGGAGGAACCCCGTTAAACATTTTCAAAATCCTCAAAAACCTAACAGAAAAGCATCGGCGTGGCGTCGTCGACGGGCAGTCTCGGCGGCATCATCAGTCGGGCTTGGCGGCGGCGTCGGCGTGTGCGTGGGCGTGGGCAGCGTCGTCATGGGCGTGGACGGCGTCGTCGAGGGAAGCTGGTCCAAGATGAGGCCAACATGTGCCCTGTACCACGCCTTGACCGCCTCGTCCGTGCTCTGGAGCATGTCCGCCCCGCCCAACAGGAAAGCCAGCTCGGTGTTCCTCTTCTTTGCAGCGACGTTGGTCCAGAGTAGGTCGAGCTTGATGGTGCTGGTCCGCGGCAGCGGCACCCGCAGCCGCGCGTGCCGCGTTGTCACGGGCCTTCTTGGCGAGGGCCCTATTCCGCCGGTCGGCGGTGACGGCCTCCCGTCGCTGTACTTCCACCCTCCAATCGGTGTTTGTCATGCCCGGCGGCTTGGACGACGGCGCCCTCGGCTTCCTCTGCTTCGGCTGGGCGACGGAGGCGGTCGCGGTTGCCGCGGCGCGGGGGACGATGTATTTCTTCGGTGCCATGGCGGCCGGCTGGGAGGCGAGCGGGAGGGAGAATGGCGGGAGGAAAGGAGAAAATGGGAGGGAAGTGGGGAAAAGCGGGAAAAAACGGCAGGAAGAGGCGCTCGACTAGCCGACATGGCGGACCCACGCACCCTTTTCGCTTGTGCCGGCGCCCCAGGCGCCCCCCAGGGCGCCGGGTTCTGCCTGGGTCCGCCGGCACTAATTTCGGCCCAAGCCAGTGAAAAACGGGCTTCTGTGGGGGCGACTGGGCCGTTTTTTCGGCGCCGACGCAAAAAAAACACCTGGGGAGGGCCTGTTGGGGGCGCGGCTGGAGATGCTCTATGTGTGTGTGTGTGTGTTGGGGGGAGGGCTGTGGCCTGGGGCATGTGGTCAACGAGGCTTCAGTTTTTGTGCGGTTTTTCGGCCTTGTTTTCCTCATGAATAGGGACACTATGTTAGGTTCTCCGGTTTACCTTATAAAGTAGATCAATTCTCTTCTTCCTAATGCAATGCCAGAGCTCCTTCCCCTCTCACAAGGTTCCGTAAAAAAATGAGTACTGTTATGTGTCTTCATTGTTTCAACGAGAAACAAATACTCCCTCCATTTTTATATACAAGGCCACAAACTCAGATTACAGATACCAATGTAAAACTTAATGCAAGCTTGCTTTTTTTTCATTTACTGGGATAATTAATCAGTTTTGCTAGAACTTATCTAGATGAGATATAATTTGATCTCATTCATCTTTTATAGCCATTGGATGTGATGCTATAAGATGCGTGTGTGCTGACGTGGGTTGTATCTGTTCTTGTTTTCAAAGTGAATGAGACCAAAGTATATCTCATCTAGATGAGTTCTAGGTATTCCCTTAATTAATACACAACATGGATGCAAGAAAATTGAGTGGAGGAAGTAGATAGTTTCATTATGACTGCAAGCATGCAAGTAGTAAACATGTTGCTAGTATGAGAAAATATCATTAATTCTTTTCTCGATTACTGTCGGTGGCCTTGTATAGATGCAAAATGTATATTCCATAGTGACCTTGTGTAAGTAAATGGAGGGAGTAGTGTCTTTTGCATGCACTTTAAGCATGACTTGTTATATTTGCTAAAGGTGATCTCTGCATAAGCACTAAAGTAAACTCAACTGCAGTCATCTGTAAATAAAAAAAGATTGTGTCTCTACCGTGTTCATGCATAATAATCTAACACTGCAAACATACAACCTTGCCCTTCAGCAGGTCAACATTAGATAATTGACCTGTATAACACAAACAGATCGATCCAATTTGAATCAAATACTGACACCATTTGATATTCAAGTGAATTGAGATAATTCATGTGTATAGGATAAAATAAGTACTTTCTCTTTCGCATAATATAAGAGCATTTTTGACACTGCACTGACAGAGAGTACAAGAGTACAGGTTGCATATCCTTGAACGACCTCTAACCCATTTAATTAGAACCTTGTTGTATACTAAGATAAAAGGTTACTAGCGAGACAAACTCTTATGTGCCAGGACAATAGTACTCCGTGCACACAGTAAATTGCTCAGCTCGATCATGTCGACGGTACTTCTTAGAAAAACAAAAGCAGATTAATTCCAAGGAAGAATACCAGAACTGGGGCGGCTGTGTATGTATCCTCTGAACATGATACAGTCTATGTATGTACACGTATACCATGTTTTTTTTATGTTGCTAAGTATGCATACCGCACATGCCACCGCCACGGCAGGAGCCTGATCTGGCTCATGCCTTTTGTCGGGTGGGCTTCCATTTGGGCACTATGTACACGTATACGACCTGCCAAGCAAAAATGTGTCTGGTCACTCTGGTCTATGTCCCAAATACTAGTCTCAATCTGAACTCCATCCATGCTCAGATACTCTCACCTTGCATTGCAGAGTACAAGTTCAAATTATTGATTCTTGAGTGCAATCTCTAGTGGGTGGTCAATTGCACCTGCATTGTTTAAAAAAAATCATGGTATGATCTAATCTACTCAACATTAGTATTATCCTCCAAATAGCACATGTAGTATACTCAACACTTTGCGATGTGTGCCTTACTGCTGCCAATTGGCACGATTCAGGAAATTGAACAGTGATGTAGGGCCTTCTTTTGGGCGGGACAGGAAAAAAATAAGCGGGGGTCAGTGCAAAGTTGCTTGGGAGTTAGTTTGTGCTCCGTTTTCTCATGGGGCCCTAGGCTTTTCATCTCTTTGACATATTTACTCCTGCCTTCTTTTTTCTCACCTTACAAAAATCCACTTTCATTCTGGAGGTCCAAACAGAAACCACCTTGCCACTAAATATGGTTGGTCTGGCTACCGTGACCTCAACACCGCTTCGTCGTCAGACACTACCGTCTGGCATGATATCGCAAAAGGGATTGAACTCTTCCGTTCTCTCATTAAGGTGGTCATTGGCAATGGAAGAACCACTGCCTTCCGGTTTGACCTTTGGTTGACGAAGGCCAGAATCACATTAGACCAACAATTCCCTGGTATTTTCTCCCATTGCAACCGACAAACTTCGTCCGTTGCCAGGGTTCTTAGCGACCCGTACTAACCATGGACCTCACACCCACGCTGAGGAACGTGAGCTATGCAAACTGGAGAATTAGTCGACTTGACGACAAATCTTTGACTTACAATGCAGCGTGCAAATCTTTTTGGTGCGGGCGACCTATGGATTCACTCGCCATCGTAATTTGAAAAAACTTTGCGCCGAGTGCAAACTTTTCCTATGGTTGGCACACAAGAACCGTCTCTACACCAACGACCGCAGGTTTTGAATGGGCATTGCGGACTCTGACAGGTGCTCCTTCTGTGCAGGAACTGAAGCTACAGATCACCTACTACTCCATTGCAAAAACATCAAGCATCTTCGGGATGAGCTCAACTCTTTGTCTGACGAACACCCAATAAACCTTCAACATCTTTGGGGGCATGAGTTGTCCAACAAATCTATGTCTACTGTTATCACTGCACTATTCTGGAATATTTGGAAAAGGAAGAACACAACACTTCCCCACAACGAGTCAACGACAGCCAGTCAATTCACACTATTGCACATGCTTGTGCCAATGACCTCATTCTTTGGTCTTATAGGTGCCAAAACGAAGAAAGGAAATAGTTGCTCAAAGATTGGAGATCCATGTTGAATCATCTATCTTTGGGGAGATTGTAACTTTTAATGTCTCTACTTCCACTCGGTACTCACCAGCAGGGTGGACTTTCATTTCCTTGAAAATAAACCCTCGCCCCTTGTATATTGACTTTGATCCTTTTAATATAATGGTTCAGGCCGGCGTAAGCCCGCTGTTGCACCGTAAAGAAAAAACGTAAAACACCAGTCCAATAAAAATACAGTGAATATCTGAGTCTAGAAACAGCAGCTACAAATTGTCTCAGAGAAACTTCTATATGCACTGGACATCTTAGTGAAGATTAAAATCCATTTAAGAAAACTGGCAAGTTCGAAAAGCCACGATCTCCAAACATAATTCTAGTAGTGGTGAAAGAACAAAACTGAGAATAATTAACTAAACCGAAACCACACATCACACATCCCAGGAGATGAAGGCCACACCATGCAAAAGCACACACCACCGTGCACGACCACTGGAGCAAGGGTGGAACGAACCGATTTGAGTCGGCTCAGAGCCTTTGACGTGCTCAAGTCATGAAAATACTATCCGAGACAGGCACGTCTCGCCACTCACTGAAAACTCAAAACCAGGATCGTGTTTAGATCATGTGCCCAGGCCCTGCAAAGGTCTACCAAGAAAGAATTACTAGCGTCTAAAACATCATTATAGTAGAGTAATTAGTTTGTGGAAGAAAGGGGTGTGACGGCTGGAAAGTATTACTAGTAAGTGAGGGGAAAGAAATGTTTGCATCTGGGTTCTCCTTCATTTGTGGTTCCAAATCGCTTCAATTCTATCAGCTTTCTTGTTCTGTTTCTCTTTCTCAAACTGGAATTTAATCCAAAAGCTATAGCCTTTAAAATCTATTAATTAAGTGCACATCTCGCACCTAAGAGATACATACTACAGATAATCATGATTTGGATAGTCACTTGTTGTACTAAAGATAATTATGCTCTTGAATGCAGAATTAATATGGCATTTGGTGTGTAAAGAAGAGTAACAAGAGAAGATTTAGCGGCGCAAATTTAGTGGCACTAGGACGAAAATTCTGGAAAGCCGAACACCTTTGGATCTATATAATAAACAATGTTCCATGCAGTCCGAAACAACAAATTCAAATCTGAGAACACAAAGTCAAGAAGTAATGACCATATTAAGGGTCAAACAAATTTTGGCCAAACAGAAACAACTTACTGCACCTATGGTGTGAACTGTAACCAGGCTCTCCAAAAAGGGTTATGCAGTAGAAAGTTGGCTGTCGAATTTATGCGGCAAAAGAAGAGCAGCTCAAATTTGAGCAGCTAACACTGGCACATAATACATTTTTTTTGTTTGACATCAACTGGCACATAATACAGTAACAAATGATTGGTCGTCTTTCAACAGCGCATTAGACTGCCAGAGTAAGTGCTAAGAACAGCACTAGGTAAAAGAGCAAAATAGTTCTTTGGTTCAAGATAATAGGAACATCACACAGAGTCCATATTTCAAACATACATCAAACTTACTTGATAAATTTAGAATGAACATGCATGGTAGCCACTTCCTTCAACATGGGAGGGTATGGATAAGCATAAATTTCATGCAACTACGGAACGGTCTGAGTTTTATATGCATCAACACAGAAGCTAGCAGGCTTATAGTTCATCGGATTCAAATCATACATATTGCAGCTCATAAGGATATACAACCATCTAGGTGCTAAGAAGCACTGGCTTATAGTCGATCGGATTCAAATCACACATATTGCAGCCTTCAGATTAAAAACGGAGCATTCACAATATTGCCATCTAGTTTTGGAAAGAAAGCATGTGGAACAAGAGTTTGTTTGAGCTGCAATTGAGTAGGAAACACTTCCCTTTGATGGAAACTGGCAACCAACTTGCCATCCAAGTCAACCTGAAGTAGCCACCCCGCAAATTTGACCAGCACGAGCAACTCACCATTTCCAGGCACGACCACCGCATACCTAGAACCTTCATGCATTTCACACATCACGTTGATCTCAGTAACCGGCAATGCAATCTTGCACTTGAAGGTCCAGACCTCGTTTTCATAGTCCAGCAACATCCAGATATCAATGATAGTAACACCATCATTACAGATGTACATGCCAAGCACACGATCCATCTCAAACAGCTTATTGTAGCGAGGGGCAACTGGAGCAACTGGAGCGCGCATCTGCCGGAACAATTCGGTCGAGGTGTTGAAAACCATGATATTGTTGCTTCCAATCTCACGTTGCTCTGAGGGACAATGCAGGCTGCCATGTAACAAGACAGGTTGCCCACCGCTGCAATACACTTCCTTCGCCTCCGGCTGCCACCCAATGTTCCTCGGTGGCTGGGCGGAGCCCAATGTGAAGATGTAGCAGGCATCGTTGCCGTTGATTTCCTGATTTTCAAGATACATCACTACTCGGTACTCACAAGTAGGGTGGTGCCTGTACAATCCCAAGATGATGTAGCAAGAAACACTTGGCAGGCGAGCCGACTGGCGAGTGGCCGGGTTGCAGATACAGAAGTAGGTGCCAGTTATGTCATGGGAACAGAGGAGGAGACCGTCACAGGAGTAATACACGCCACAGACCCGCCTATTCTCAAGCCGGGTGACGCGTTGGAGCTGGGCATCGGCGGCCCGGTGGTCGAAGGTTACGATGCTTCGGTAGCCAACATCGTGGCTGAAGGCGATGGGGAGCACGGGCTGGTGGGCATGGTGGGTAAGGAGGAAGTCATGGGCGGAGGTGGCGTGGTGCCAGGCGCGACAGACGGTACGACAGCGGAGGAGAGCTTTGGGGGCAAGCGGACGAGGATCTCCCAGATCATGATTTCGTCTGGGATCCCGCGGCTGCCACGCGCCGATACTGATCTTGCGGTCCCCGCCATGGTCACCGGCTAGGAGCCTGCCGATCCCCCGTCACAGGAGCAGGAGCAAGAAGGGCTTGTGGCGGCGAAGGTACGCCTGTAGGGGACATAATAATTGGGAACGAAGTACTGTTTTAAATAGCCCGCTATAGCTCTGCTATAGCACGCTATAGCGTTTACAAAAGGTCTTGCCCTAAGAGACTTTGATCCAAACAAATGAACAAACATTTTAAATAGCGCGCTATAGCACGCTATAGCATTTGAAAGAGGTGCGCCGCTAAGATGCTTAGCGCGTTATTTAAAACTATGGAACGAACATGGGCTGGGCTTTAGACTATGTTTTTTTTATAGTATTGGCCTTTAGCCTATTTTCGATTTGCATGTTCATCCATCGATTCAGTTTTCATTTCATTTATTCCCTCAAAAAATAAAGATTCAGTGTTTGTCTCTCTTGAAAATCGAATACCAAGCTTCGGAGTTTTGTTTTCACACGTGCATTCAGTGAAGAAAAATATTTTATTTGTACATGGAACCGATAAAAATGTGGAACTGTAATTAATTTAGTGTTTGTTATTACGGCGCTGCTAGGCGTTGGCCGGCTGGTATAAGCCAGCGCTCGCCTCGCAGCAGCGCCGCCTGTCACCACATGCGGCACTAATTAACCCAACGCTTGCAGCATTAGTGACGGCCAGCCAGTGGCATGCACCCCATGGCAGCATCGGCGAACAGCCTGCAGCTTCGGTAGAGTCCATGACGAGAGGAGGACGGGGCGGTCGACAGTGATAAGGCAGTAGTGATGGGTCGCACCATCATCAGGGAGTTATACAAAGATGGGTTTGTCCTTGCATATATATGTAGCAAGTTTGTGGTTAATTATGATTGGTTTGTGAACGTCAAGTTTCATGTGCAACTGCCTTTTGTTTGTGGAGGAAAAAACTCACATTATTTTAGTTTTGTCGGTTTTATACATTATATTGTCATTTATTTCAGATCCTTGTCGATTGGCTAGAAAAGAAGTATAAGCTTTAGATTATTCTTGTGTTACCATGAGCTACTTAATAATAGTCTTGCAGGGTTCTCTAATTGAGAATTTGAGATGACTGGACCTAGGCAAGGCGTCTCAATGATTTCCTCTGTTCAAATAGAGTTTCACACGAGGATTAAGAAAGGAGAGCAAGAAGAAAATGATCTACTGTTGATTGATGGTGCAACAGACTACTGCAATCTAACCATGCCTGCACACCATTCATGAATTGCATTCATGGCGACTTTGGTGCGGTTGGCATCACTTTAGCAAGGTTGCACAACGCATTGAAGACAATATAATAGAGGTTACCATATCAAAAGAGAGTGGATTCAGTTTATCTCTCACTTCGTTTATGTTTATCGGTGGGTCACCTCGGGGTAGAAGTATCTTGCATCACAACTTCACAACTTGTCTAATACAAAAAAGATTGATTGCCTAATCTTGCAGGCCTCCCCTCCAATCAACAGCTCATGAATCCTTGCATCCTCTATCCATTTTAAGCCATTTTGTCAGCTTGGGTTATGCTGATAGCGCGGCTGCCATTCTTTTCTTCTCAACGAATATCATACTGTGTATTTCCTCTCCACGCTTGGGTGTTCCAGAACTACTGTTGGCACACATCAGGTTTTTAAGTATGCAACAAGTGCAGTTTCTTTTAAGTGGCATTAAGCAATATACTTTTATAGTATATCAAGATCAAAACTCGATAAACATCATGCCAAGGGCTAGTCTTGGCTGGTCTCATTTTTATAAACTTGATAGGCGACTCCAGAGCATATAAGACTGCTATTTCCAAGTATAATTCTATCACACTGCACCCATACCAATGGAGGAAAACTACCTCTGAAATTTTTATGTTCAATTGTTTCATCACATGTCATAGTTTCTAATTATATAGTCTTTTATTTTCCATCAACGGCAGTTTTATTTGTCAAACATGGTTGAGTTATTCCACACTGGACTAGAGCGCCATGCGCATAATCTTGATTGGTTCAGTACAAATGTATATCGCGATCATTCTCGCTCTCAAAAGTAAAGGTAAAGATGAGAAGAATATTTGCAAATGCGTCAGTTCCTACTACTCCGTAGAGTAGGAGCTGAAACATATTGTGCAAGTTGGCTATTGTAGTAATGGTTGCAGACAATCCCAGTGGGTGAAATACCAAAAGAGACTTGAGTCCTTCACAAGTAGAAGACGAACCATAAAGGTGCACCCTGGATGTGTTTGACAAAGAGAAAGAAACAAAATATCATCGTGCTATTAGCAACAGAGAAGGAACAGAGAAAGAAAGCTTTGAAGAATGAAAATTAAACGACCAATGTATGCTTCATCTCTTATATGTTCCACTTTGATTAAGTTTACCTCTACTACTCATCTAACTGGATTAATTGAATTGTACAAATCCAAAGTATAAAGTTCCATCATAGGTGAGGGATTAAACTTACAAGGATCTCAAGAAGTCACCAATCCCAGGCCCCCAAAAAACAAGGGCCAGAGCCACCCGAGAATCACGGCCTTCTAGCTGCTGCCGGACCCCACCCTCCAGGGCTTCCCCAAGCTGATCCTCCATGCCTATGCAGACCAACAGAAGCTGCTAACTAGCTTCTGAAGAACTCCACCAAGGCACAATCCTTCTTCAGAGAGTGAACCAAGAACTGATGCAGCAGTTCAAGGTGAAGAATAAATGATATACAGTGTACGAAGTGGGAACTAGTAGCTGTGCATGCACATGCCGTTCCATGGATAGTTAGTCTCACCCACTGGTCTATGTTACAGCTACTAATCTGAATTATCATGCCTTACAAGGACAAGTTTGAGCATACACACCACACCAAACTGACATGACTACTATTCAGTTCGCTCTATTGCATTGAGCACGAGCTCTGGTACAACTGCATGCGAGCTTGCACCAAAGAGCACATCATGCGGTATAAGGTGAAGAGACTTTATACTGGATCAATTAACATGGATGATGAACTTAATTTCAATCTGAAGCAAATGTGATCAGAATGATTTTCAACTTACTTCTACAGCTGTACAGTCATACACAACAGGCCTGGGGTTGTTCTGCTCCAAGACATGAACACAATGTGGGACGTGAGACAAACCATGTCAAAACTCTATCGTATTTACTAGTGCAAGTTATCTTTTTTAAATTTTCGTTCAGATCGTGCATTTGATGAAGCAATAATCCTTAAAATAGTTAGCAGGTGAAGTGATATAATAAGAGCCCTCAAAAGATGCATTGCAACTAAAAACTTGTCAGGATGGAAGAACAAAAAGGTACTCATTCATTTACAGATTGTGGTACCAGTATATTCTACAAGAATAGAACTATGTCCAATTCTTGCTATAATGGCGAGTTAATTAGTCTACATAAGACCTACCTAACAAGATGCAATTGATTTGTGAAGAAAAGGGAATTATGACAGAATGTTTCAGTGAGAAGACGACTCTTATGCAATCATTTATATTAACGAGTAGTGCTCCAAAGTCCCCTAAAAATCAGCTGCAGCTTGCAAGTCAGCAAAGGAAAATCTGCCTCTTTTCATCGTCAGCTACAAGCCTACAACAAAGGGTAAAAATAGGGAACACCCTAAATATTGACTATTAAGCCAATTCAGTTCCTCAGCCAAATAAAATAAAGCAAAGTCATGTCTACCTTTTGAGTACTAAGAAGACTAGTAGATAAATAGTAAAATAAATAACGCAAGGTTAACCCAATAACAATGGATGCATGAAGAAAAATGAATTCTGACAAAACATTTCATTGAGCAGTTGAGTATGATGCAGCCACTTAATTTATTACAAGTATTCCAGGGTTTTCTAAAAATCAGATTCAGCTTGCAGGTCAACAAAAAATCTTCCTCTATTCATCATCAATTACAATAGCAAGTAGAAACAGGGAACACCTGCTATATTGACCATTACGCAGACCACTAGATAAAAAGGAATGTCAATTCATCAGTTCAAGGAAGAGGGACATGAGGCATATGGATTGCTAATAATTGAGTACTAAGACAACTATATAATTAAAATATAGTGAAGTCAATTGCTCAGCCCAAGAAAATAGACACATGAGGCGGATCAGTTGGAAAATATTTCAAAGGCAGAGAAAAGTACTTCACCAGTTTAAAAAAAAATACTTCGGCATTTTAGCAATAACACAACATTAGTCGCTTCAGTCCAAAAGGTACCAAGACAAGCACGCATTTCATGCAACCACATAGCAGCCAGAGGTTCTAATCATAACTTACATACATCAATGCAAAAAGAAGAAGAGGCTAGCAAGCTCATACTTGATCCAATTCATAAAATATTGCAGCTCACAAGGGACATGACAGGTAGGGCATTTAGAAGCACCACCTCACCAACAGCCGTCATACGAAAGGCGAAGCGTTCACATCATAACCTTCTAGTGCCGGAAAAAAGGTGTGCTGAACAAGACTTTGCTTGAGCAGACATTTGAACATGCAGAGGGTTTCATAATCATGTAGGAATAGTCAATCAATTTGCCATCACTGTTAACGTGAAGCAAACACCGACCAAAACTGACCAGAAAGAGCAGATCGCCATCCCTTGAAACAACATCCACATCCCAATGTTCATCACTGCCTCCAAATGTGCTGATTTCTGTAATCGGCAATTTGATATGGTACTTGAAATCCCAAATCTCCCTTTCATAGTTCCGCAACACCCATATATCCATAACTTGCGTGTCACTGTTATGGTTGTGGATGCCGAGGGTGCCATCCATCTCAAAGATATATGAGTCGGTGGGAACAATTGGAAGCACGCATGCCGGAGTGACTCAGCTATGGTGTCGAATACTATTACTGGTTTGCTTTCACTGAGATATCCCCTTCCACCCAGATAAAACGTTGGATACCAATGCAGGCAATCACGCACCATGACAGGTACATGGATGCACCATGACGCTGTCTCCGGCCATCCAATGTACCTGGGTGTCTGGTTTGAGCCCAACGTGAAAACATAGAAGCCAATTCGGTCTTTAGGCGAGTCCGGCCAGCCCGTGAAGCTCCACCGCTTCAGCAACAGCCGGTACTCGCCGGTAGGTCGGTGTGAGTACATCCCCAAAAGTTTGAAGTCCCACGATGGCCCAAGAAAGGCATGCTCGCGCATGGCTGGGTTGCAGATAGAGAGGCAGGTTCCAGAGGCAGTCCTGTTTTACTTGGAGAGGACGAGGAGGCCGTCGCATGAGGCCACCGGATGGAAACCCTTGTCAAGCCGAGCCGCCAGATTTAAGCCCTTGTTACGCCAGGTGTTGTTGGCGGCCCGGTGGTCGAAGGTGAGGATGATACGGTAGTGGACGCGGCCAATGAATTTGCCAGTGTCGAAAATGGGGAGGGTGGGCTGGCGGCTGTGGTTGGCCAGGAGAAAGCGGCGGGTGGAGGTGACGCGGCGCCAGTCGCGGCGGACGGCGCGGCATCGAAGTACGGATTTTGGGTCGAGGCAGACGAGGATCTCCCAGGTGACGATCTCATCCGGGAGGCCACTGAGGAGTGGATCCGCACCTGCTGTTGCGTCCTCCGCCATGGTCGCCAGATCCTGGCTGGCGGTGGCGGCGGTGGAGGGGAGTTAGGTTTTTCGTCGGGGGCTATAGCCGGATAGGTATGGATTGGAGTGGGTCTAAAATGGGCTGAGCTCTAGCCCAGAAGTGCATCACTGTTAAGACCCAATGCTCTCTCTGCTCTATGTTTCAACGACTCATACCGTCAAAGGTATGATCCAGAGGTTTTATGACACACTTTTCACTTCTGAACCTTGTTTTCTGTTCTTGATGCCATTCCTCCCAAAATTTCTTTGGATATGAATGAGGAGTTGTGCAGACCTTATTCTAATGATGAGATCAAGATGGCTTTGTTTCAGATGGGACCAACGAAAGCGCCTGGTCCCGATGGCTTTCCGGCTCTATTTTATCAAACCCATTGGAGTTTTCTGGAAGAGGACATTTGCCATGTTGTGAGAAGCTTCCTTGAAGGGAGACCTATCCCTGAGGGGTTCTGTGATTCAGTGATAGTTCTAATCCACAAGGTTTCTAGACCAAAGCAGTTGAAGAATTTCCGTCCTATTAGTCTGTGCAATGTTCTGTATAAGATTGCTTCCAAAGTAGTGGCTAATCAACTAAAGGTGTTTCTCTCTGTTGTGGTGTCTGAGTGTCAGAGTGCTTTCGTGCCAGGTAGATTGATCACCGTCAACACTCTTATTGCATATGAATGTCTGCATACTATTAGAAAACAAAAGGCCAAGCAACCATTCTTTGCCCTGAAGATTGATATGACGAAGGCATATGATTGGATTGAGTGGAGTTATCTTCAGGGCTGCTTGTGTCGGCTTGGTTTTGCTTCGGCCTGGATTGAGTCAGTCATGAGATGTGTCACCAATGTCTGGTATACAATCAGGGTTAATGGTGAACTCAGTGAACCTGTGGTTCCTTCGCGTGGTATTCGTCAGGGGGATCCAATAAGCCCCTACCTGTTTCTTTTGTGCACAGAAGGCTTGTCGAGTCTGTTATTACAGAAGGAGAAATGTGGCGACCTACATGGCATCCGCATCGGCCGCTCTGGCCCACCTATCTCACATCTCCTGTTTGCCGATGATAGCATTTTCTTCGCCAGAAGTGACATTCGTAGTGTGGCCTCTTTGGATTCCACCCTGAAACTATTTTGTGAAGGATCGGGGCAGCTTATCAATAAGGAAAAGTCCTCTATAATTTTTGGCAATAGGTGTCCTGAAAGTGTGAAGCACCGTGTCAAGGCAAGGTTTGGAATCACAAACGAAGCTTTCCATGGTTTCTACCTTGGCATGCCTACTGAAGTTGGACATTCTCCTACGAGTACTTTTAAATTTCTCCTTGACAGGGCATGGCAGCGTATACATGGTTGGTCTGATAGGCCTTTGTCCCGAGCAGGGTTGGAAGCTTTGCTAAAATCAATTATCCAGGCAATTCCGACTTTCATTATGAGCTGTTTTCAGCTTCCGGTGACTATGTGTGAGAAATTCCGTCAGATTATCTCAGACCATTGGTGGGGCAGGGAAAATGGTAAGAAGAAGCTGCACTGGCGATCCTAGGAGTGGCTCACTACGCCAAAATCCCTAGGGGGAATGGGCTTCCGTGATATGGCGCTTTTTAATCAAGCTATGCTTGGAAAGCAAGGATGGCGCTTACTCACAGAACCAGATTCATTATGTGCCCGGGTTCTCAAAGGCAGATACTTCCCTCAAGGAGACTTTTGGAATGCTATAGCTCCTCGGTCCACATCAGTCACGTGGCGAAGTATCCTTTACGGCCGGGAACTTTTGAAGCAAGGGATTTGTTGGGGGATTGGTGATGGTAAAAGCACCCGTATATTGTCTGATCATTGGATCCCATCCTTTCCTCCTGGCATGATTAGGACAACCTCGCCAATCCCAGAGTCAGCCACAGTTCATTGTTTGTTGGACGAAGATACTGGTTGTTGGAATGATGAGACTGTGTATGCTTTCTTCGCACCGGACATTGCGGCAGTGATCCTACAGGTTCCTAGCAGTAGGCACGGAGGTTCAGATTTTGCATACTGGCCTGTTACCAGGTTGGGGGATTATTCTGTTCGTTCGGCATACAACATGGCTCGGACGAAGCGATTCATGGAAAGAAATAGTAATAGCGTTCGTGGCCAATCCTCTAACAGAGCGGCAGAGGAGAAGGAGTGGAAATCTATATGGCCTGTTATTGCACCTAACAAGATGAAGATCGTCTTATGGCGTTTTGCACATAACTGTTTGCCTTCTGGGGAACAGCTCTGTAGATGCAAGGTTCCTGCTCCTGCTGCATGTGCTTTCTGCGGCCGGCTGGAGACTATCGAGCATGCCTTGCTCTTCTGCCATTTTGCAAGAAATGTGTGGGATGAAGTGAAGATTTTTTTTCATGTCCAGCTGCACCGTGGTGAATTCAGGTCTCCAAAACAGTGCCTTTTTGATTTCTTATCTCGATGCTCTGCTCGTGAGGCAACCGTGATGGCTGTAACCATTTGGCACATTTGGGATGCTCGAAACTCGGCTCGAAACACTCCTGAAGTTCCTATTCCAAGAAGCACTGCAGGCAAAATTCGTAGTTATGTTCAGATGATTTTCGAACATGCTTACAAACCTGTTCCTGTCAATAGATGTGAGACTATTGCTTCTAGCTCAAATTGGTCTCCACCGCCTCCAGGTACAGTTATGCTATTTTCTGATGCAGCTTAATTTCATAACTCCAACAAGTCTGGTGCTGGTGTAGTAGCTCTGAACCATATGGGTCAATGTATCAAGGCGTGTATTGATGTGTTGCCTGGTGCACTCACCCCCGAGATGACTGAAGCTTTGGCTCTTCACAGAGCAGTTGACATGGCACGTCAAGAACACCTCTCCCATGTGATCTTTGCCACTGATTGCCATTCTTTGATGCAAAGGCTGAAATCCAAAGCCCAAGATCGTTCTGTGGTTGGTTCCATCGTGGCTGATATCAAGCTGGCAACTCTGGGCTTCTCCTCATTCTCTTTTGTGCATGTTCGTCGGCGATGTAATGTGTTGGCTCATGTTTTAGCTAGGTCTTGTTATAACTATACTGGTCTTTGTATTTTCAACTGTGCTCCGGAGTGTATCCGGGAGACTTTGTATGACTTTGTTGCTTAGTCAATAAAGTGCCGACTTTCAAAAAAAGAGTTCCTGATTCTTGAGTGCAATCTCTGGTCAGTTTAAAAAAAATCACGGTATGATGTAATCTAAACAACACTCCTACTATCCACCAAACAGCACAGTGTACGTAAAAATAAAACACCAGCCCGGCAATAACATATCCAGATCTGAATCCAAAAACAACAGCTACAAATTGTCTTAGGGATAATTTTACATGCAAATGACATCTTTAAGTTCTTACCGGCAATCTTAAGCTGCAAAAGCGCATCATTAGTTCTCAACCGGAATTTTGCTACAGTTTGTGTTGTACCATTCTTCTGTAATGCACATTTTTTTTCAAAAAGGGGGGATTCCCCGGTCTCTGCATCAGAAAGATGCATACGGCCATCTTATTATCAAAATAAAGTAGTACCAACATGGTTCCAAAGGTCTCCTAAAGTCATAGAAAAGCACATAAAGCTCACACAGAGCCAAAAAAGGCTAGAAACATGAACTAGCCAAGAAAAGATGCCACAACCCGCTGGCTTAAACTAGATAGGGATACTAAATGCCTATCCTATTACATGACCGCCATCCAAACCGGTTGAAGATATCCCGAGCTACCATCTCCCGGCAGAAAGACCCAGTAACCAAATGCTCCCTGGCCTCCGTCTGGGTGAGTAGCGACCACGAACGGATCAGTGCCGTAGTTCGGAATAAGACCTGCAAAAAATGTATACATGATATTCTGAAGACCAAATCATTTCTGCAATTCCAGATAGTCTATAGCAAAGCACAAACTCCAACCCGAATGTGTCTCGCTAAGTCAGGCTCAATCCCATTAAGCCATGTCCCAAATAACGCATTAACAGAATTCGGGGGATTGATATTAAAAGCAATGTGGACCGTCTGCCAAAGTACCTTGGCCAGCGGGCAATCAAAAAAGAGGTGTTTCATAGTCTCATCCCGATCGCAGAAACTACACCTAGTAGGTCCTGTCCAATTACGCTTTATCAAGTTGTCCTTAGTTAAAATAACTTGTTTATGGACAAACCACATAAACACTTTTATTTTCAAAGGAACTTTGACATCCCAAACATGCTTGGACGTAGGAATGAAGTTCGAATTAATAACATCAATATACATTGATTTAACCGTGAATGCTCCAGACTTAGTCAACTTCCAGCGTAATTCATCGGGTTGTTGAGAAAGCTGGACTTCCATCAGTCTCCTAACTAGACGGAGCCATTCTTTCCAACGATTGCCCGCTAGCGTTCGTCGGAACTGGATATTAAGGGGGGTAGATTGAAGGACCGATGCAACGAACACCTCTCATCGTTGAACAATGCGGTACAAAGACGGGTATTGGGTGGCCAAGGGTGTGTCGCCTAGCCAAGTATCCTCCCAGAAACGTGTACTCGTGCCGTTTCCAAGAACAAACTTTGTCCTATTAAACAATGTCTGTTTGACTTTCATGAGACCTTTCTAGAAGGGCGAGTCGGTCGGCTGGACTGTAACCTGGGACAAAGTTTTTGTCTGGAGCTACTTGCCGCGAAGGATTTGAGCCCACATAGCATCATTCCCCGAAGAGAGCTTCCACAGCCACTTGCTAAGAAGGCATTTATTCTTAACTTCGAGATTCTCAATACCTAGACCCCGTTGGTCTTTCGGTCTACAAATGATATCCCATTTAGCAAGCCGATATTTTCTTTTAAGCTCATCACCCTGCCAAAAGAAACGCGATCGATAGAAGTCCAGTCTCTTCCTAACACCAACTGGTACCTCAAAGAACGATAGAAGAAACATTGGCATACTCGTGAGCACTGAATTAATTAGGATTAATTGGCCTCCGTATGACATGGGCTTACCCTTCCAGCAGCTCATTTTCTTCTCAAATCGGTCCTCGATACACTTCCATTCTCTGTTTGTCAGCCTACGATGGTGGATAGGAATCCCCAAGTAAGAGAAGGGTAACTCTCCCAACTCACATCCAAACAATTGCCTATAAGCATCCTGTTCATCTTTGGCCCTACCAAAACAGAACAGCTCGCTCTTATGAAAGTTGATCTTTAACCCGGTCAATTATTCAAATAGGCATAACACAAGCTTCATATTTCTCGCCTTGGCCAAGTCATGCTCCATAAAGATGATTGTATCATCAGCGTACTGAAGGATGGAAACACCTCCGTCAATAAGATGAGGTACCAATCCACCTACTTGACCATTTTCCTTAGCGCTTCCTATCAAAATTGCTAACATATCCACCACAATGTTAAACAAGATAGGGGACATCGGATCTCCTTGTCTGAGGCCTTTATGTGTCTGGAAATAGTGACCTATGTCATCATTAACTCTAATTCCCACACTACCTTTTTGCGTAAATGATTCAACCTGTCGGCGCCAGGCTTCATCAGAACCTTTCATACGCAATGACTGTTGGAGAAATGGCCATTTGACCTTATCATACGCTTTCTCGAAATCCACCTTAAAAATCACTCCATATAATTTTTTGGAATGGATTTCATGGAGCGTTTCATGCAGGACTACCACCCCTTCAAGGATATTTCTGTCCGGCATGAAAGCGGTTTGGGACTGTTGCACCACGAAATGCGCAATCTGTGTTAGTCTGTTAGTCCCGACCTTGGTGAAAATTTTGAAACTAACATTGAGGAGACAGATCGGCCTGAATTGCTCAATTCTCACCGCATCCGTCTTCTTAGGAAGCAGTGTGATAGTCCCAAAATTCAAGTGGAATAATTGAAGCTGTCCAGAGAACAGATCATGGAACATAAGTAGTAAATCCCCCTTAATAATGTGCCAGCACTTTTTATAGAACTCTGCCGGGAATCCATCCGGTCCGGGAGCCTTATTGTTTTTCATCTGTGCAATAGCATCAAACACCTCCTTCTCCGAGAACGGGGCAACTAGAATCTATTATCGGCAGCCGATAGCTGAGGTACATCCTCAGTCCTGGACTCATCAAGGGACACACTATTATCCTCCGGAGGTCCAAATAACTGCTTATAATAGTCGGTAATATATGTTTTTAGGTTATCCTTACCTAAAATAGTTCTGTAATGCACATAAACCCAAGAAAGAACAAGTTACAAAGTCCTGATTTCGCAACTCGCCGCTCCTCAGTCACTCCCGCAGGCGGTTAGGAGCGAACCATATCTGCTGCCTGAGTCACACCCCGCCGCTCGTCCTCCCCTCGCCACCGCTAGGCTTGTGTTTCATGTGGTGGCGTGTGTGGGGTTGTGGTGCCCGAACATCGGGGCGGCGGCCCGAGACCACTTCTTCTTCTGCGGCGGCCGTGGTGGTTGTGTGGGCAGGGCCATGGCTGGAGCTCGGGGCGTCGGTTTTCTTCACTAGTGCGTCAGCCCTCGGTCGCGTCGGGGATGCTTGGCACTCGCTGATTGTGTGGCTGCTGCTGTTACGCGAGGCGCCGAATCTAGCTCCTACAATGGTGATGTGGCATGGTCGGTGGCTCTACTTGGCGAAGGTGACGGCAGGGGTGTTGTTCTGACTGGTAGCTCCGGCCTCTGGTGGCTGGTGGTGGATCAGGCGGGCAGTGGCTCTCGATTGTCGGTTCGAGAGGGGCTTCCTTTGGCTGCTCGGGGTGAAAGCCTTGCTTAGGCCTTGACTGAAGCCGACGATGGTGACGCCTGCTATCCTTGTAGACCTTATTGGAGGCATCATCGACGGAGGGCCTAGGCCCTCCTCTATCGCACTCTGGGGGTAACCCTTGTTCCAGGTTCTTGGAGCGACCAATGGTGGCACTAAGTTGTCCTGGTCCTTTTTGGAGGCATCGTTCTAGAGTGGTATTGGCTTACGAGCCATCGACCAGGGTAGTGCGTGGCCTCGGGGCTAGGATCGAAGTCGGAGCGGCGGCTCCGGATCTTGTGTCATGCAGGGGTGTCGGTACAGGGCACTTGGGTAGCAGTGTCATTGGTCAGCCTGGTACCGGAGCAGCGGCTCCAGATCTTTTCACCACGCAGGGGTGTCGGCAATGCGCACTTGGGTGGCATTGTCGTTGGTCAGCCTGGTGTCTGAGTGGCGGCTCCGAATATGGTGGTGGGGCATTGGCTCTGGTTGCTCGGGTGATGGAGCAGGCGGCTTGCCTGATGGGCGGCCTCGGGGTCGGCGTGTGTGTTGTTTTTGTTTGTACGATGGAGCGGCAGCTCCCGAGATGGATGTAGGATGTTGGCTCCGGTTGCTCGGGTGATAGAGACAGCGGCTAGCCTAGTGCACGGCCTTGGGGTCGTCGTGGATGCCAGAGCAGCGGCTTCAGTTTTAGTTTTAGGGTGTCGTCTTCGGGTTGCTCGGGTGATGGAGCAGGCGGCTAGCCTGGTGGGCGGCCTCGGGGTCGGCATGTGTGTTGTTTTCATTTGTACGATGGAGCGGCAGCTCTCGGGATGGATGTAGGGTGTTGGCTCCGGTCGCTCGGGTGATAGAGACAGCGGCTAGCCTGGTGCACGGCCTTGGGGTCGGCGTGGATGCCAGAGCGGCGGCTTCAGTTTTAGTTTTAGGGTGTCGTCTTCGGGTTGCTCAGGTGATGCAGCCGGCGTCTCGCCCGGTGCACGGTCTCGGGGGTCTGCTGTGTGATGTTGGTGCCTTGTTATGGGCATGTTGTAACTATTTTCGTCTGGGTTTTCGTTAATTAACTGGACAACTCTCTTCTACTTTTTAAATGAATTGGGCTCTAAGAGACTGTGTTTCAAAAAAAAGGAAGGAGTATATGGGGCGAATCATAGATGCCAGGGAGCATTACAAAAAGGACGCGACTAGCCAGCAACCGTTGGCTGGCTAGCGGCCTAGGGCACACACCCTTAAATTAGTAGTGGACCTCTCCCAGATCCAACTGGCAAATCAAAAAAGGAAAGAAACAGTCCCTCACGCACATGGCATCCAAGGAAGAATCTGTCATGATTGTAACTTCTACTCCTCCTAACGACATAAGCAATCATGACAGCCGACGCACCAAACCCTCCTAATGGTCATTAGTGCTCGTAACCATTAGCGATCATGGCATGGTCTCAGTAGTACCTCACGCCACTTCCACCTTCCCAGTCACAGCTCCCCAAACCTCCTCTCCTTGACCTCCCCTTCTCCATCTACCCTGTTCTCCATTGCCACAACTGTTGTCCCACGCTTTGCTGGCCATGGACCTAAAAGTGAACTTCCGTCTTGATGTGTCCCTCTCATCTTCCTCTTTTACAAAACTCTGTGGAACCAAGGGTCTATTAGTGAGGGAATATAGAACAACATGGCAGTTAATGCTTGTGGAACTGCAAAAAAGAACTACCAAGACATTATGCATGCAAAATAATGTGTTTTTTGGGCAAGTTGGTACGATGTGCAGGCAAGTCTGGAATGATTTTGAGGCAACTCGTGCTGAAAACACAGGAAAGCCCTCTCTTGAAAGTGCTATTCTAGTTTATGCTTGGATTTTTTTTCAGGTATCTGCAGAGTGTTGTAGGTTGCACAAGGCTGCTGTTTTTTGATTGATCGTCAAGCTTGGCAAAGCTTTTGGGCAAGTTGTGTATATGTGTAGGCAATCAGGAAGAAAAAAAATGGTTTGCTTGTTGGGTTGGGTGGACCAAACGAAAACTATTTAAGCGTATGAAATTGGTAGAAAAAAACTATTGAACTTTGGAGATTTAGGCAAGTAATGTTTATATGTAGAGAACATATCCTATTGTAAATATCAAATTTGGTTCCAATTATAAATCACTTTGTTCTTAAAATGTATCTCTGGGCAACTCACGCCAGCCTCTCTAGCAACCAACTGGCATGGTTTGGGCAAGTTTTGGGCAAACTAAACCCAATAATCCCGGGAGAGGATCTTTGGGCAACTTGCGTCAATATCTCTCGCAACTAAGCATCATGCGTTGGGCAAGTTTTAGACACTTTCTGCTCAAATTGTCGACGATTCTAGCCCCCGCATTCCCATGCCGCAAACCACTCTCACATTCAAAAATCATCAATTCTCAACACGGAGCGAGTACTTGCCTAAGTGCTAGTTACAACTTGCCGGTATGCACTAAAAAATTGCCTGAAGAAAAAATAGCTGATTGAGTCCAATGGAGACGGCATATCCATTGGAGATGACCACATTCTCTAGTACATCAAAGATACAACAACGCATCATGCAATCAGTGTAGCACTAGCATCTGCACATGCTAATAATTCACACAAGGTTTCCTATATACTATGTGCCTGCACAGCTGCACCTCATCTCGTTCTCAAGCACTGAACTAGGAAGGAATTTTGCATGCCATCCACATTGGTATCCATGGTGGGCATGCACCTATGAACATGCTGCCATTAGCACAACTAGCTAATTGCTCTTCTCGTAGTGATTTTCTAGCATTATTAGGCAAGTAATGTTTATATGTAGGCAATTTATCCTATTGGAAAATAGCAATGTGAAAACTGAATCAATTTGTTGGTAAAGAATATCTCTGGGCAACTCATGCCAGCATCTCTAGCAAATAACTATCATGAGCTGCGCAAATTTTAAAGTGTAAAGTTTTGGGCGAAATAAAACCCAACACTCTCAGGAGCAAATCTCCAGGCAACTCACGCCAGCATTTCTAGCAAGTACCTATCATGAGTTGGGCAAATTTTGAACACTTAATAAATCATAGTGCACATACTTCCACAAAAACAAAACCAATGTGAAATCCCCTTGAAAAACATTTAATTCAACATAGAACTACTCCCAAATCTCCAATAGATACTAGAAAATTGATTGTAGGCAACTTTCTGGCATTATTAGGCAAGTTAGTGCAAGATTGTTGACTACAAAAAATGGCTGGAACTCAAATTCACAAAAAAGTAAATAGGTCGCGGGACAGATCATATGCACATAATATTAAGAATGCAGCGACAAAAACTACATTCAGTACATAAATAAGGTAATCAAATCCTCTACTTCCTAGTAAATCTCCAATTTAAAAATGCGAAATGTTGTTAACTACTGTAATAGTAATCAAATCAACAACCCTAGAAGGAATGCCATACAGATTGGTTATTTATGTCGGTACCTATGATCCATATTCCACGCCAATAACAAAACCTATTGGAAATACCAACACTTCTGCAAATTAAAATCAAATTTTTGCTAAAAAAATCTCGGGCAACTCGCATCAGCATCGCTCACTACTACCTATCCTGCGTCCGGCAAGTTTTGGGAAAAACAAAACCCAACACTCTCGGTGGTAGATCTCTGGACAACTTGCGCTAGCATCTATAACCATTAACTATCATATGTTTGGGTAAGTTTTGGACACTTCCAGATCAACATTGAATCTCATCATGTCATCAACATCACAGAAACACAATTCATGAGTATGTAGATAGACCATATTCACCTTCAAGAAGCTCCTGCTTGGCCTCATCCATGCCCTGGACATCATCAAATCCTCTTGGGCCGGCGACGCTTGTCTGCACTGCCACCTGCCGGGTTGTGGAGCAGATAGACAGTCCACCACGTCCTCCAGCATCTGACCCAGAAGATTGTATCCACACTGTCAATCAAATCCACAGCCCTACGAAGGCTACGTGAGGATTGAGTGGCCAAGGAGATCAGGATTGCAGTGGGTCCCGAGGGGCGCGCGAGCAGGGGACCCCGTCGCCGGTTGGAATCGTCAGGGGCCGGCCCCGAGATGAACTGAACCGGCGAGAGACCGAGGCGGCTGGGCCCAAGACGACGCCAATAGGGAGAAGCTGGGCAAGGGGCCGCGTCGTCACCAGTCTGGGGCGGGGGCCGTGTCGTCTTGCGCGGGCTGATTCGTTGCCAGTCGATGTGCGTCGGCGGTGAAGAAGACTGGCGGGGGAGGGGCTCCGGCGCGGGATTTGGCTCGGTGGAGCCGCCGACGCGAGGGCCGGGCTGGTCGAGGGCGGCGCAGTGGATCTTGTCGGATCCAGTCCATGGCGGTGCTACACCATTGAGGGTGGAGGCGGATCGGCGTGCTAGGGGAGGTGGACGTCCGGTGCTGGTCGGAGGCAGGGAAGGGAGTTGGCCAGGGTTGGTAGGAAGGTGGGGCCTCGTCGGCGTCGGTCCGGGGCAGGGGCATCGCGGGAGGTGGCTGCGGCGTGGAGGAAGATGCGCAGGGGGGAGAGAGGAGTGGTCGTGGGGTACGGCCAGAGAGATGCGGTTGTGGATTAGGATTTTTTTTCCTCGACCAAACGACAGCTGAGACTCACGATATAGATCGGACGATGCGTGAGGTGTGTGCTCGGGAGCTCTAACGAGCACGCGACCACTTTTTAGGATTTAGGTTACAAAAAATAGATGAACATTCGTACCCTGAATCATACAAGAGTACAACAGTTTCATGCCCAGAACAAGACATTGCAAATTTAATGGCTGGCACAGAATGAGCCAAAAAATTCTACTGCCAGAAATTAAGCACCAATTTGCATTGCCGAGCAGCAATGCGAGCGCACAGACACAAGAGAGCATCAAGCTCAACAGATAGAACATTATAGTGTCAGCACTTGTAGGGTTCATAACAGTTCCTAGTTAAGACAGCAAACAAACAGTAGTTCTGCTTCAAGCCAAGTAATCTAATTTAGAGCATGTTTATCTTCCCTCTTTCCATTCACAATTACCACATCTTCGAAATCCTCGCTCTTTGTGTTGGTCTGATCAATGGACAGGTTAATGTGTGTGTTCTTGAGCTTGTGGCCACCGCTGCCGGGACTAAAGCACAACAAATCAATCGAGTAGAAGCTTTGCCCGCCAAAGACAGAAGGATTGAGCATGTGGTTCAGTGGTTCCATGAGGACTGGAGGAGCACATAGACATCGTTCTGTCACTTCAATTTGCCTCCGAATCGTCCAGAAATAGGGGGAGAAAATAAGAGGCACGGGAATAAAAACAAATAAGACAATACTTTTTACAACAGGGAGATGGAAATTAAACACCGAAACCTTGTGTGCCAATGGTTTCTACTGAATCAACGCAGCCTTCATTTCCTCCAATAGTGGGGTAGGTTGCTGGTTTAGAAAGGTGACTTTCTTGTGTTGGCAATTGGCATCGCGCAGCTGCAACTTGTGCCTTCTTTAACCACGAGCACAGAATGGGACAATGAAAATTAGTAACTAGCTAGTCTAGGATAAATAGGGATAAAGAGTGTCAAAATGGAAAGGAGTACCGACCAGTACATCTCGTTCAGAAGTATTCATGCGTCTGGGCCTGCCAAAATCATAAATAAGACCTTTTTTTTTATCAGGACCTGGCACATCCTTGGTGAGATGCTCCATGAGTTGTATCATCTGAGGAAAACTCAATGAGTTGGTACAGATGACATCATGATGGCGATGGTCAGGACTCAAGAGAGAGTAATATACTGGATCCAGGGTTGTGCAGTAGAAAATTGCCTGTTGAATTTGAGTGGGATAAACGAGCAGTAGCCTAAATTCGAGCAGCCTGTACTGATACATAAAACATAATGGCACATAATGCATGTAGTAACAACTGTTAAGAGGGTAACAACTGTTAAGAGGGAGCTTTAAAATTGCTTTCGCAAGTGCATCACCACAAAATTGCTGATGTTTTCCTCTGCTCGAGACAAGGCAAGTAGAAAACTACTATTCCACCAACAAAGAAAAATGAACATGGCTGAAAATTACAATGCCTCAAGAGGAACATGTCATGCACCCTAACAAAACTTTCTTCGGCTTATCGGTACAGGTTTTAGTTCTCGAGCTTGTGATAAGATTGCATATCAGGTGAAGCATCAGTTCCTTTAAATGGCTGGCAGCTAAAGAGAAATGATAGAGATAATTTCTAATGATGCAACAGAAAGACAGAATTATAGCATAGCATTTGACTATCTAACAGGATGCAGTGGATTCATGTCTAAAATAAGGTGCGGCTTGCTAGTGGACAAAGAGCATAATCTGCCTTAGTTAATTTCATTATCAGCTACAACAAATCTTGAAGCTAGGAACCTCTTGCATATTTGCTCAATATTTACAATATTAAGAAGATCGCTGCATAATCTCCAAAAAAAAGAAGAAACACTTTATAAAAAGCCAAGTCAATTCTTTAGTTAATAAAAAAAGAGACAAGAGGCAGATCAAATGGACAAAAATTTCGAACACTAGGCAAAACGACTTGGTAATCTTAGCATCAGCACAAGACGATATCCAAAGAAATATGAATTTCATGCAATCATATAAAAGTCGGAGTTCTTGATCGTAACTTTGTATATACATCAATAAAGAAGATAGGGAGTTCATAGTGGATCCAATCCATACATATTTCACCTCACGAGGATACAGACATGTTGGCTGTTAAGAAGCACTATCTCACTCAACATCATTCAGATGAAAGGCCAAGCATTCACAGAATACCCATCTAGTGTTGGAAAGAAGGTATGTGAAACAAGAGTTTGCTGGAGCCGACTTTGAGTAATACGGAGGCCTTTGCGATGGAAACTAGCGACCAACTTGCCATTGATATCAACATGAAGTAGCCAATCGGCAAATCTGACCAGCACGAGCAACACACCATCCCCAGGCACGACCATCACATCCGAATGATTGTTAAACATTTCAAACTGGATCCTGATCTCCGCAACCGGCAATTCCACCCGGTACTTAAAAGCCCAGACCTCAGCTACGTAGTCCTGCATCATCCAAATATCAATGATTTTCTTTGCACCATTAAAGATGGACATGCCAAGGATTCCATCCATCTCAAACAAATTAGCATGGTCACACACAGTAACCGGAGCGAGCATATAGCAGAACGACTCAGCTGTGGTGTTCAATACCACTATCGTGTTGCTTCTGCTCTTACATGTCTCTACATGCCAATGGAGGCTACCATCAAACAGGACAGCTTCGCTGATGAAACACAGTTGCCTCGCCTCCCGCAGCAGCGACCCGACGCACCTCGGCAGCTGGACGGAGCCCAATGCAAAGATGTAGCAGGCACTATCAGAATCGATTGGCCAACATTCATCATACAACAGTATTCGGTATTCGCTGGTTGGGCTGTGCAGGACTGCAGGTACATCCCCAAGGGCGTGAAGCCAGAAGCATCGGCAAATGAGCATATTGACGAGTGGCGGGGTTGCAGATGCATAAGTTGGGGACAACCGTGTCATGCATGGAAAGGAGGAGTAGACCGTCACATGAGGCATACAGATCGGAGTCCTCATCAAGCCGGGCGACGGGTTGGAGCTGGGCGGCAGCGGCCCGAGAGTCGAAGTGGATGATGTCTTTGGACTGGACTTCGTCGCAGACACAGCTGTAGCCGTGGATGATGGGGAGGGTGGGCTGGCGGTCGTGATGGGCCAGGAGGAAATCGCGGGTGGAGGTGGCGCGACGCCAGGCGCGGCAGACTGCGCGGCAGCGAAGGAGGGATTCTGGTGGAAGACAGACGAGGACCTCCCAGATGGCGAACTCATCCGGGATGCCGCGGTGGAGAGTCGTCGCTGCTACTCCTGCAGCCTCCGCCATGGCCGCCGGCTCATGATCCATCCCTGGAGCGGAACAAGAGGATTGATGGCGGACGGAGGTAGGTCTTTTTCTCGCGGAAAGAACAACATTTGGGCTGGGTCCATGTCGTTGAGATGGAATACTAATTAAATCGTTTTTGTGTAGCACACACATTTAAATATTCATTAGTGAAGTGTTATACAGACTACAGAGGTTGACTGCCCTTACGTGTTCCAGCAGATCTCAAGCAAAGATTGTTTCTGCAGAGCTGCCCTTGCTCCAGTTCAGAAACACCTGCTGCAGAATAAAGCTATGCAAACGGAACGTTGATGTTGTTCTCCTTTGATCCAAAGTGTTTCTTTTCTGGCCTTCCGTTGGTTATTTTTGTCATAACCATGCACGCTTGATGTTGTTTTAAATAAAAGTTGAAGCTATGCAGGATGACAAGGACATTCTGAGCTCTAGAGATTGAGTCCAGTTCTAACACAATTTGTATCCTAGTATGATCCAATCAACGCACTCATGAGTCATGACAGAGTACAATAAACTGTAAAAGTACAACACCTGTCGGGGAAAACATATGTGAACTTATGTGAATGCGCCAAAGTCCCATCTAGCAACATCCAAATTATGTCCCAAAATTGTATATGCTACAAACCATGTTACAACAAGTTCAGAAACAAGCAAAAGCAGGTTCAACATCATGAACAAGTTCACATTTGTTTGCCGACCAAGAACAACATGAAACGTCACAGTTCAACATCGAATCCATGGGACAATACAATCGAGCAATTCAGGTCACTAGTACATTACTGGGGACAATCCATCCATGCACTTTTGCTCCCCCGGAACACAGAGCACCCGTCTTTTCAGTAATTGCCTGCATTTCCTTTGTGTACTCCACTGTGGTAAATTTAACTAGTTCTTTTTTCCTTTTTTTAACTGAAAGAAACTCAAGTTCTAAACATCTCTTAGGTGCGCTACAGACTGTGTTTCTACAGTACCGCCCAGAAACCCAGCAAGGAACGAACTACAGGAGCAATTAGTACAGGGGTGAAGCATTAGACGCCATGGAGCATTTACAAAAATAGATGAAGCATTACATTCATACCCTGTTCCAAGCCCGCCCGCGACGTGCAGCACTTCCAAGGACCACCGGTGAGCAAATATGAAATATGTTTCTTCCCTACAACAAGAGAAAATTGCAAAATAAACAAAGCCTACAGAGAACAACAATGCGAGATATATGTTCAAAGATTCAGTCGCAGGACAGAATTCAGAAGCAGGCAAAAGCTGAGCCAACATTGCTAAAAAACTAATACAACAAGAGAAGAACAAGTGCACACACAGACAAATACAAAGTAAGCACCTGATTGCATTGCTAAGAAAGTAAGATGCAATACACTGGGAAGAGCAAGGGCGAACTTAGACAAGAGATAGCATCAAGCACAACAGATAGAGCATAAGGTTGATCCCACGTCCTAATTAAAACATAAAATTCAGTTTTGCGTTTCATGTCTCTGAGGCAAACAAATGTGCACGAGAATCAGTTGGACATTTGAGCATCAACACGTATAGCAGTAACTTCTGCCTAAAAGGGTATCGAAATAAGCATTGATGCAACCACATAACAGTGGGGGCTTCTTGATCATAACTTTATATGCATCAACAAAGAAGCTGGTAGATCCATAGTGGACCCAATTCATACATATTGCAGCTCATAAGGCTTTGGACAGGTTGACTGTCAAGAAGCACCAGCTAACTCAACATCATTCAGATGAAAGGCCAAGCGTTCACAACATAACCCTCTAGTGTGGGAAAGAAGGCATCTGGAACAAGAGTTTGCTTGAGCTGGTGTTTAGTAAGATTGAGGAATTCATGACGGAAACTGGCAACCAATTTGCCATCAATGCCGATCTGAAGCAAGATGTCAGAACACTGAACCAATAGGAACAACTCACCATCCCCAGGCACGACCATCGGACACCAATCATACTTCAAATTTTCATAATGTGCACTGATCTCAGCAACCGGCAATTCAACCCGAAACTTGAAAGCCCAGACCTCCCTTTCATAGTCTTTCATCATCCAGATATTAATCTCTGCATAGTTATGGATGGACATACCGAGAATTCCATCCATCTGAAACAGAGCGCCCGAAGCACCCATCGGAGCATGCATCATCCGGAACGACTCCTCTATGGTGTTAAATGCTATTACTGGATAACTTTTACTCTCATTGTACGGTAGGCTGCCTTCACTCGGATAGTACACTCGGTACCAATGCAGGCTATCATGCACCCGGACAGGTACGTCGAAGCAACCCGACCCCATCTCCGGCCACCCGATGTACCTTGGCGGCTGGTCAGAGGCCACCACAAAGACAAAGCAGCCAATTTGATCTTGAGGCAAATCCGGATGTCTCCGTCGTTGCTGTAACAGCCGGTACTCTCCTGTAGGTCGATGTGAATACATCCCCATGATGTTGAAGCCCCATGGTGGCCCCAAAGGAATTCGTCATACAAAGCCATGCTCACGGTTGGCCGGGTTGCAAATAGAGATGATGGTCCGCGTCCGCCTGGATCCAACCTCGGCACACTTGGAGAGGACGAGGAGGCCGTCGCACGAGGCCTGCGGTAAGAAGTCGGCGTCAAACCGGGCGACGGTATGGAGCCGTTCGTTAGCGGCGGCCCGGTGGTCGAAGACGACTATGTCATGGTAGTGGACGCCGTCAATGTATGTGTCACTGGTGAAAATGGGGACGGTGGGCTGGCGGCTGCGGTTAGCCAGAAGAAAGCGGCGGGTGGAGGTGACGTGGCGCCAGTCGCGGCTGACCGCGCGGCAGCGGAGGAGGGATTTGGGGTCGAGGCAGATGGCGATCTCCCAGATGATGATCTCATCTGGGAGGCCGATAAGGAGAGGAGTCGCCGCTACACAAACACGCCCAAGGAAAGAGAAATGAAACAGAAAAAGCCACCGAGTGGCAAACTACGAAGCATCCCTAGGAGGTGGACAGACGGCGCACGGAAGCTAAGAAGCGCATCCAATCCAACATACAACATCTGGTGTATATTCTAACTACTGCTCTCAACTCCATCCCTACTCTTACCTTGCATTGCAGAATACAAGTTTGAGTTCGTGATTTTTGAGTGGAATCTCTGTGGGTGATCGTGGCTGATTTAAAAAAAAAATCATGATATGACTCTAAACCCTAGAAAACTCCTAATCTAATCAACACTCGTATTATCCACCAAACAACACATAGTGTACGTGAAAGTAAAACACCAGTCCGGCAAAAATACGCGAACATCTGAATCTAGAAAAACAGCTACAGGCTGTCTTGGAGAAAATTTTATATGCAAAGGACATCTTAAGTTCTTAGCAGCAATCTTGAGCTGCAGAGCACATCATTAGTTCTCAACTGAAATTTTGCTACGAATTGTGAGTTGGAGAGATCAATTGCTTCCTTGAGTAAATCTGTTACAATGTACAACATATATGGGAGGCGAGCGCTCCTAGAATTGAGGCACGCAAGCCACGAGTGCTGCCGATCCTACAAAGTAGGGTGGACGCAGCCACATACAACAATGAGAATACAACATGTACATGTACAGTTTAATACCCCCCTCAGCCGGAGCGCCGTTTGGGAGGACGTTTAGGCTAGCACGAAACTCATGGAACACCAGTGATGGTAGCCCCTTAGTGAAGAGATCCGCGAACTGTGAACTGGAGGGGACATGGAGCACACGAGCTTCTCCCAATGCAACACGATCACGAACAAAGTGGAGATCAATCTCAATGTGCTTAGTCCTCTGATGCTGCACCGGATTACATGCTAAGTAGGAGGCGTTGATGCTGTCACAGTAGACGACAGTAGCACGTGTGGGCGGACGATGGAGCTCGTGCAACAGTTGCTGAAGACAGCAAGATTCAGCAACGCAGTTTGCAACACCACGGTACTCTGCCTCGGCACTCGAACGGGACACGGTTGGTTGGCGTTGGAAGACCAAGATATGATGTTAGCGCCAAGAAAAACACAAAAGCCCGAAGTGGACTTGCACGTGTCGGGGCAACCCGCCCAATCAGCATCCGTATAGGCGATAAGATCGGTGGAGGAAGACTGGTAGAACTGAATGCCGTAATGCGAAGTGCCTTGGATATACCGAAGAATCCATTTGATGAGCTGCATGTGTGTGTCACGCGGTTCATGCATGAACAGACACACTTGTTGCACGGCATAGGCAATATCTGGCCGGGTTTGGGTAAGGTATTGTGGTGCATCGGCTAGACTTCGGTAGTATGTGGGATTGGAGAGAAGACGACCAGCATGGGAAGATAATTTGGATGTGGTGTCGATGGGGGTGGACACGGGCTTACAATGAAGCATGTTGGCACGATCAAGGATCTCAAGGGTGTACTATTGTTAGTGGAGAAAGAGCCCAGAAGTGTTGGGTGTGACATTGATGCCTATGAAGTGATGGAGGGGACCAAGATCTGACATGGAGAACTCCCGTTTGAGAGCATCAATGATGGTGGTGAGGGTGTGGATGGTGTTGGTAGTGAGAATGATGTCGTCGACATACACCAGTAAGTATGCAAGGGAAGTCCCACGACGAAGTATGAACAACGAAGAGTCACTCTTGGCGGCAGAAAAACCAAGTGAGAGCAGGAAAGACTTGAAACGAAGAAACCACATTCGTGGGGCTTGTTTCAAGCCATAGAGTGACTTCCGCAGAAGGCAAACGTGATCAGGATGAGCAGGATCAACAAAGCCAGCAAGTTGAGAGCAGTACATAGTTTCCTTGAGATCGCCATGGAGGAAGGCGTTTTTGACATCCAATTGGTGGATGGGCCATGAGCTCGAGGTGGCGAGGGAGAGCACAACGCGAATGGTGGCTGGCTTGACGACCGGGCTAAAGGTTTCATCATAATCAATGCCCTCGCGTTGAGTGAAGCCGCGGACAACACGCTTTGTACCGTGCCAAGGAGCCGTCTAGATGGAACTTGTGCCGGTAAATCCACTTCCCCGTGACAACATTCACACCTGCAGGTTTAGGCACCAAAGACCAAGTATAATTGGTAATTAAAGCATTAAATTCCTCTTGCATTGCCTGGCACCAATTTGGGTCTTTGAGTGCAGATTTGTAGGTGGGGGAGGGAAGAGATGGACGGTGTGGAAGAATCAGCAAGAAAAAGCTTTTTAGGTATGCAATAGCCGCGTTTGGCCCGGGTGATCATTTTATGTGTATCACGTGGGGGTTCAGTTGGTTCTGCATGGCGAGGGAGATGTGGCGAGGGGGTACTGACTGTGCATGCCTCAGAGGCCGAGGCAGATTCGGTGGAGCCCGTGGCTGGTGGCGCAGAGGGAGCGGGCGCGGAATCTGTGGAGGCTGGGCCGGCAGAGCTGACAGGTGCGGAAGGCGAGGTGGATCGCGTCAGGGAAGTGGGGGTGGATCCAGGCACAGAGGGCGAGGTTGATGCGCACGGTACCCGGGCGAGATAACGCGCGAGGCCGAGTCCACAGGGG
>NC_041385.1:778201622-778230106 GCF_002162155.2 Triticum dicoccoides
CATGCGGGCGCAGGTGGGTGGCGGGGCCAGTACGAGGTTGGCGGCAGATCCGAGGAGGATGCTACTGGGATAGTGGGGCGCACTGGATCTAGTGTGGCCGGGATGCGGTGTGGCCATGCAGGGGGTGGTTGGTAAGGAAAAATGGTCTCATCGAAAATAAGGTGCCGGAAACGATGACGCGACGGGAAGCTGGATCAAAACACCGGTATCCCTTGTGCTCTAGAGGATAACCCAAGAAGATGCAGCGTGTGGAGCGAGGGGATAACTTGTGTGGCATGGTTGCGGATGTGTTGGGAAAGCAAAGGCAGCCAAACGGAGATCAGAAGTACCTTCCGAGTGCGAAGATCCTTCACAAAAAAACCACAAGGGTAAAATTCAATAGAGCAAGTGTTGTCTTTAGTAAAACGATGAACGGAAATAAGGCTAGTGACGACGTTGGGAGAGACTAGCATGTCGGTGAGATGAAAATCGGAGGGGGGGGAGGGTGGTGGAGCCGGTGGCTATGACGGGGATGTGGTGGCCATTGCTGACAAGAATGGAAGAGGGAACATGCTTTAAAGAACCAGACTTGGTAATGTTACCTTGATTGCCTTTCACGTGTGAAGTTGCGCCACTGTCAAGGAACCACTCGGGCGCGGGGTGGGAGGAGAAGCCGCCATTGCTGTACGCGGCATGGAGCATCGCCGTGTGCTCCCAAGATGGCGGCGGGGTGGAGTAGTAGGGAGCCGGTGGCGGAGGTGCGTGCTGGTACACAGGGTAGGCCTGCGCATGGGAGCCGGGGCGCGGCCCGAGCACGCCGGCGGCACCTAGCCAGAGCGTGGATGCGGGAGAGCCATGCCGTAGGGGGCGAAGCAGCCGGCGAATGGCGCAGGTGTCGGTGTAGAGGCCTGGCCGCGAGTGTCGCCGCGTCCGCGCCCCCGTCCACGGCCATGACCACGGTCGCGTCCACGATCACCGCCATCACCTCCATGGTCACCGCCACGGCCAGGGTTGTGGTGTGGCGATGGCGGTTGGCACTCAGGGCCCGAGGAGCGGTCACCGCGGTTGGAGGGGCCGCCGCCACGACCTGCACCACCAGAAGAGCCCCCAACGCCGGAGGAGCCGCCACCGGAGAGGGCGAACGCCGAGGCGCTCTCTTCGGCCGCCCGCTGTTCCATGGACTCCTCGGCCAAGACGACGCGGGAGAGCACGGTGTCGAATGTCATGGAGGAAGCCTGATCCCCAAGAACAACCCGAATCGTGTCCAGGCGTTTGTCGAGGCCGTGAAGAAACTGGGTGGTGAGATCCACCTCAGCGACCGCGCGATCGATGTCCGCGAGGCCATCTGTGAGGAGCTTCATGCGTCGAGCATATTCAGTGACGGAAAGGTCACCTTGTTTGAGATTGCGGTATTGGCGGTTGAGGATCATGTAGCGCGCCGCGCGATTTGCGAGGAAGAAGTCATGGATCTTCTTCCATAGGGTGAAGGTGGTGGTGGCCCCAGCAACGTGGTCGACGTGGGGATCGGCCAGAGTGGCATAGATCCAGAGAGCGACATGGGCGTCAAGCTCAAGGAGACACCGTAGTGGAGAAGCACCATGAGGAAGAAGCACTTCCATTTGTGATAGTTGTGAGCAGCGGATCAAGTAAGAACTTGACGTGATTGGTGATGTGATCGCTGAAGATGGGGTGGCGAGGAGCCGGCAGTGGCGGCACCGGCGGGGTAGAGGTGGTGAAGAGAGGGGCAAACTGAGTACCGGAGGCGGCGGAGGTGGAGTTGAGGAGGGTGGGGTCGGTACCGAAAACGAAGGGCGGTGAAGATGCCGCGGAGGTGGCCGAGGAGGTGGCGGCGTCGGACGCCGGGGAGGAGAAGGAGCTCGGGGAGGTGCCGGAGATCGGGGCACCGGAGGAGGACGAGCTGGTCTCGGCCATTGGGAGGACCGGTCGCTGATACCAAGTTGGAGAGATCAATTTCTTCCTTGAGTAAATCTGTTACAATGTACAGTATATATGGGAGGAGAGCGCTCCTAGAATTGAGGCACGCAGGCCGCGAGCGCTGCCGATCCTACAAAGTAGGGTGGACGCAGCCACATCAACAATGAGAATACAACATGTACATGTACAGTTTGACATTGTGTTGGGACATTCTGTAGTAATGACGAGAAATCCAAAGGGACAAGTTACAAAAGGAACTACTACAAAGGGGTTAATCATAGACGCCAGGCATTGCAAAAAAAGATGAATATTCATACTTTGAATCATAGAGGCGTACAACAGTTGCAAAGAGCACCAACATGAGAATCCAAAACCTGTTTCTTTCTTGCCCATAATTACTACTCCCTCTCTGTCCCATAATATAAGAGCGTTTAGAAAAACGCTCTTATATTATGGGACAGATGGGAGTAATTGCCAACAAATTCAGAAGTGGGCGTAGATTGTGCCGAAAAGTTCTACTTCCACAAATTCAGTATCAAATTGCATTGTCGAGTGGTAATGCTGAGTGCGCACAGAAACAACAGAGCATCAAGCACAACAGATGTAACATTCGGTTCGTACCAGTTCCTAAAGCAAACAGTAGTTCGGCTTCAAAACGACTCATCCAATAAGGGAAAGGGTCTTCATCGCCATGGGCGTAGCCATGCCCCAGGCTACTAGGGCCATAGTCTGGGGCGTGGCTCTAAATTCCTTCATATTCTGTAGCTATTTTTGGCACTGTAGCAGTCATATGTACTGTAACCATGAGGGCTGGCCCCGGGCGTAGCCCTGCCCTGATTACGCCACTGTTCGTCGCTAAACTCAACTAGAAAAAAAGAGAGTCAAATAAAGCATATTCATTGCTGGATTCAACAAGGGAACTCATGGCAGTGATGCGCAATCATGGGTAGAGAAGGTCAATAAACAAGTGGCACTAGGAAATTGGTGATATGCATGCATCACCGTTTGAAATCTGGTACTACCAGATATGGGCAGATGGCATCTCGAGATCGAAGCAAGTTCATCCATCTACTTGGAATCAATTTATACCGGTTGCAACAGAAACACATTCTAGATCCAGAGAGCGACATGGGCGTTGAGCTCAAGGAGACACCATAGTGGAGAAGCACCATGAGGAAGAAGGACTTCCATTTGTGATAGTTGTGAGCAGCGGGATCAAGTAAGAACTTGACATGATTGGTGATGTGATCGCTGAAGATGGGGTGGCGAGGAGCCGGCAGTGGCGGCGCCGGCGGGGTAGAGGTGGTGAGGAGAGGGGCAAACTGATTACCGGAGGCAGCGGAGGTGGAGTTGAGGAGGGTGGGGTCGGTACCGAGAACGAAGGGCAGTGAAGATGCCGCGGAGGTGGCCGAGGAGGTGGCGGCGTCGGACGCCGGGGAGGAGAAGGAGCTCGGGGAGGTGCCGGAGATCGGGGCACCGGAGGAGGACGAGCTGGTGTCGGCCATTGGGAGGACTGGTCGCTGATACCAAGTTGGAGAGATCAATTGCTTCCTTGAGTAAATCTGTTACAATGTACAATATATATGGGAGGAGAGCGCTCCTAGAATTGAGGCACGCAGGCCGCGAGCGCTACCGATCCTACAAAGTAGGGTGGACGCAGCCACATACAACAATGAGAATACAACATGTACATGTACAGTTTGACATTGTGTTGGGACATTCTCTAGTAATGACGAGAAATCCAAAGTGGACAAGTTACAAAAGGAACTACTACAAAGGGGTTAATCATAGACGCCAGGCATTGCAAAAAAAGATGAATATTCATACTTTGAATCATAGAGGCGTACAGCAGTTGCAAAGAGCACCAACATGAGAATCTAAAACCTGTTTCTTTCTTGCCCATAATTACTACTCCCTCTCCGTCCCATAATATAAGAGCGTTTAGAAAAACGCTCTTATATTATGGGACAGATGGGAGTAATTGCCAACAAATCCAGAAGTGGGCGTAGATTGTGCCGAAAAGTTCTACTTTCACAAATTCAGTACCAAATTGCATTGTCGAGTGGTAATGCTAAGTGCGCACAGAAACAATAGAGCATCAAGCACAACAGATGTAACATTCGGTTCGTACCAGTTCCTAAAGCAAACAGTAGTTCGCCTTCAAAATGACTCATCCAATAAGGGGATGGGTCTTCATCGCCATGGGCGTAGCCATGCCCCAGGCTACTAGGGCCATGGTCTGGGGCGTGGCTCTAAATTCCTTCATATTCTGTAGCTATTTTTGGCACTGTAGCAGTCATATGTACTGTAACTACGAGGGCTGGCCCCGGGCGTAGCCCTGCCCTGGTTACGCCACTGTTCATCGCTAAACTCAACTAGAAAAAAAGAGAGTCAAATAAAGCATATTCATTGCTGGATTCAAGAAGGAACTCATGGCAGTGATGCGCAATCATGGATAGAGAAGGTCAATAAACAAGTGGCACTAGGAAATTGGTGATATGCATGCATCACCGTTTGAAATTTGGTACTAACAAATATGGGCAGATGGCATCTCGAGATCGAAGCAAGTTCATCCATCTACTTGGAATCAATTTATACCGGTTGCAGCAGAAACACATGCTAGATCCAGAGAGCGACATGGGCGTCGAGCTCAAGGAGACACCGTAGTGGAGAAGCACCATGAGGAAGAAGGACTTCCATTTGTGATAGTTGTGAGCAGCGGGATCAAGTAAGAACTTGACGTGATTGGTGATGTGATCGCTGAAGATGGGGTGGCGAGGAGCCGGCAGTGGCGGCGCCGGCGGGGTAGAGGTGGTGAAGAGAGGGGCAAACTGAGTACCGGAGGCAGCGGAGGTGGAGTTGAGGAGGGTGGGGTCGGTACCGAAAAAGAAGGGCAGTGAAGATGCCGCGGAGGTGGCCGAGGAGGTGGTGGCGTCGGACGACGGGGAGGAGAAGGAGCTCGGGGAGGTGCCGGAGATCGGGGCACCGGAGGAGGACGAGCTGGTCTCGACCATTGGGAGGACTAGTCGCTGATACCAAGTTGGAGAGATCAATTGCTTCCTTGAGTAAATCTGTTACAATGTACAATATATATGGGAGGAGAGCCCTCCTAGAAATGAGGCACGCAGGCCGCGAGCGCTGCCGATCCTACAAAGTAGGGTGGACGCAGCCACATACAACAATGAGAATACAACATGTACATGTACAGTTTGACATTGTGTTGGGACATTCTGTAGTAATGACGAGAAATCCAAAGGGACAAGTTACAAAAGGAACTACTACAAAGGGGTTAATCATAGACGCCAGGCATTGCAAAAAAAGATGAATATTCATACTTTGAATCATAGAGGCGTACAACAGTTGCAAAGAGCACCAACATGAAAATCCAAAACCTGTTTCTTTCTTGCCCATAATTACTACTCCCTCTCCGTCCCATAATATAAGAGCGTTTAGAAAAACGCTCTTATATTATGGGACAGATGGGAGTAATTGCCAACAAATTCAGAAGTGGGCGTAGATTGTGCCGAAAAGTTCTACTTCCACAAATTCAGTACCAAATTGCATTGTCGAGTGGTAATGCTGAGTGCGCACAGAAACAACAGAGCATCAAGCACAACAGATGTAACATTCGGTTCGTACCAGTTCCTAAAGCAAACAGTAGTTCGGCTTCAAAACGACTCATCCAATAAGGGAAAGGGTCTTCATCGCCATGGGCGTAGACATGCCCCAGGCTACTAGGGCCATGGTCTGGGGCGTGGCTCTAAATTCCTTCATATTCTGTAGCTATTTTTGGCACTGTAGCAGTCATATGTACTGTAACTACGAGGGCTGGCCCCGGGCGTAGCCCTGCCCTGGTTACGCCACTGTTCGTCGCTAAACTCAACTAGAAAAAAAGAGAGTCAAATAAAGCATATTCATTGCTCGATTAACCAAGGGAACTCATGGCAGTGATGCGCAATCATGGATAGAGAAGGTCAATAAACAAGTGGCACTAGGAAATTGGTGATATGCATGCATCACCGTTTGAAATCTGGTACTACCAGATATGGGCAGATGTCATCTCGAGATCGAAGCAAGTTCATCCATCTACTTGGAATCAATTTATACCGGTTGCAGCAGAAACACATGCTAGATCCAGAGAGTGACATGGGCGTCGAGCTCAAGGAGACACCGTAGTGGAGAAGCACCATGAGGAAGAAGGACTTCCATTTGTGATAGTTGTGAGCAGCGGGATCAAGTAAGAACTTGACGTGATTGGTGATGTGATCGCTGAAGATGGGGTGGCGAGGAGCCGCCGGTGGCGGCGCCGGCGGGGTAGAGGTGGTGAAGAGAGGGGCAAACTGAGTACCGGAGGCAGCGGAGGTGGAGTTGAGGAGGGTGGGGTCGGTACCGAAAACGAAGGGCAGTGAAGATGCCGCGGAGGTGGCCGAGGAGGTGGTGGCGTCGGACGACGGGGAGGAGAAGGAGCTCGGGGAGGTGCCGGAGATCGGGGCACCGGAGGAGGACGAGCTGGTCTCGGCCATTGGGAGGACTAGTCGCTGATACCAAGTTGGAGAGATCAATTGCTTCCTTGAGTAAATCTGTTACAATGTACAATATATATGGGAGGAGAGCCCTCCTAGAATTGAGGCACGCAGGCCGCGAGCGCTGCCGATCCTACAAAGTAGGGTGGACGCAGCCACATACAACAATGAGAATACAACATGTACATGTACAGTTTGACATTGTGTTGGGACATTCTGTAGTAATGACGAGAAATCCAAAGGGACAAGTTACAAAAGGAACTACTACAAAGGGGTTAATCATAGACGCCAGGCATTGCAAAAAAAGATGAATATTCATACTTTGAATCATAGAGGCGTACAACAGTTGCAAAGAGCACCAACTTGAAAATCCAAAACCTGTTTCTTTCTTGCCCATAATTACTACTCCCTCTCCGTTCCATAATATAAGAGCGTTTAGAAAAACGCTCTTATATTATGGGACAGATGGGAGTAATTGCCAACAAATTCAGAAGTGGGCGTAGATTGTGCCGAAAAGTTCTACTTCCACAAATTCAGTACCAAATTGCATTGTCGAGTGGTAATGCTGAGTGCGCATAGAAACAACAGAGCATCAAGCACAACAGATGTAACATTCGGTTCGTACCAGTTCCTAAAGCAAACAGTAGTTCGGCTTCAAAACGACTCATCCAATAAGGGAAAGGGTCTTCATCGCCATGGGCGTAGCCATGCCCTAGGCTACTAGGGCCATGGTCTGGGGCGTGGCTCTAAATTCCTTCATATTCTGTAGCTATTTTTGGCACTGTAGCAGTCATATGTATTGTAACTACGAGGGCTGGCCCCGGGCGTAGCCCTGCCCTGGTTACGCCACTGTTCGTCGCTAAACTCAACTAGAAAAAAAGAGAGTCAAATAAAGCATATTCATTGCTGGATTCAACAAGGGAACTCATGGCAGTGATGCGCAATCATGGATAGAGAAGGTCAATAAACAAGTGGCACTAGGAAATTGGTGATATGCATGCATCACCGTTTGAAATCTGGTACTACCAGATATGGGCAGATGTCATCTCGAGATCGAAGCAAGTTCATCCATCTACTTGGAATCAATTTATACCAGTTGCAGCAGAAACACATGCTAGATCCAGAGAGCGACATGGGCGTCGAGCTCAAGGAGACACCGTAGTGGAGAAGCACCATGAGGAAGAAGGACTTCCATTTGTGATAGTTGTGAGCAGCGGGATCAAGTAAGAACTTGACGTGATTGGTGATGTGATCGCTGAAGATGGGGTGGCGAGGAGCCGGCAGTGGCGGCGCCGGCGGGGTAGAGGTGGTGAAGAGACGGGCAAACTGAGTACCGGCGGCAGCGGAGGTGGAGTTGAGGAGGGTGGGGTCGGTACCGAAAACGAAGGGCAGTGAAGATGCCGCGGAGGTGGCCGAGGAGGTGGCGGCGTCGGACGCCGGGGAGGAGAAGGAGCTCGGGGAGGTGCCGGAGATCGGGGCACCGGAGGAGGACGAGCTGGTCTCGGCCATTGGGAGGACTGGTCGCTGATACCAAGTTGGAGAGATCAATTGCTTCCTTGAGTAAATCTGTTACAATGTACAATATATATGGGAGGAGAGCGCTCCTAGAATTGAGGCACGCAGGCCGCGAGCGCTGCCGATCCTACAAAGTAGGGTGGACGCAGCCACATACAACAATGAGAATACAACATGTACATGTACAGTTTGACATTGTGTTGGGACATTCTGTAGTAATGACGAGAAATCCAAAGGGACAAGTTACAAAAGGAACTACTACAAAGGGGTTAATCATAGACGCCGGGCATTGCAAAAAAAGATGAATATCTATACTTTGAATCATAGAGGCGTACAACAGTTGCAAAGAGCACCAACATGAAAATCCAAAACCTGTTTCTTTCTTGCCCATAATTACTACTCCCTAACCGTCCCATAATATAAGAGCGTTTAGAAAAACGCTCTTATATTATGGGACAGATGGGAGTAATTGCCAGCAAATTCAGAAGTGGGCGTAGATTGTGCCGAAAAGTTCTACTTCCACAAATTCAGTACCAAATTGCATTGTCGAGTGGTAATGCTGAGTGCGCACAGAAACAACAGAGCATCAAGCACAACAGATGTAAGATTCGGTTCGTACCAGTTCCTAAAGCAAACAGTAGTTCGGCTTCAAAACGACTCATCAAATAAGGGAAAGGGTCTTCATCGCCATGGGCGTAGCCATACCCCAGGCTACTAGGGCCATGGTCTGGGGCGTGGCTCTAAATTCCTTCATATTCTGTAGCTATTTTTGGCACTGTAGCAGTCATATGTACAGTAACTACGAGGGCTGGCCCCGGGCGTAGCCCTGCCCTGGTTACGCCACTGTTCGTCGCTAAACTCAACTAGAAAAAAAGAGAGTCAAATAAAGCATATTCATTGCTCGATTCAACAAGGGAACTCATGGCAGTGATGCGCAATCATGGATAGAGAAGGTCAATAAACAAGTGGCACTAGGAAATTGGTGATATGCATGCATCACCGTTTGAAATCTGGTACTACCAGATATGGGCAGATGTCATCTCGAGATCGAAGCAAGTTCATCCATCTACTTGGAATCAATTTATACCGGTTGCAGCAGAAACACATGCTAGATCCAGAGAGCGACATGGGCGTCGAGCTCAAGGAGACACCGTAGTGGAGAAGCACCATGAGGAAGAAGGACTTCCATTTGTGATAGTTGTGAGCAGCGGGATCAAGTAAGAACTTGACGTGATTGGTAATGTGATCGCTGAAGATGGGGTGGCGAGGAGCCGGCAGTGGCGGCGCCGGTGGGGTAGAGGTGGTGAAGAGAGGGGCAAACTGAGTACCGGCGGCAGCGGAGGTGGAGTTGAGGAGGGTGGGGTCGGTACCGAAAACGAAGGGCAGTGAAGATGCCGCGGAGGTGGCCGAGGAGGTGGCGGCGTCGGACGCCGGGGAGGAGAAGGAGCTCGGGGAGGTGCCGGAGATCGGGGCACCGGAGGAGGACGAGCTGGTCTCGGCCATTGGGAGGACTGGTCGCTGATACCAAGTTGGAGAGATCAATTGCTTCCTTGAGTAAATCTGTTACAATGTACAATATATATGGGAGGAGAGCGCTCCTAGAATTGAGGCACGCAGGCCGCGAGCGCTGCCGATCCTACAAAGTAGGGTGGACGCAGCCACATACAACAATGAGAATACAACATGTACATGTACAGTTTGACATTGTGTTGGGACATTCTGTAGTAATGACGAGAAATCCAAAGGGACAAGTTACAAAAGGAACTACTACAAAGGGGTTAATCATAGACGCCGGGCATTGCAAAAAAAGATGAATATTCATACTTTGAATCATAGAGGCGTACAACAGTTGCAAAGAGCACCAACATGAAAATCCAAAACCTGGTTCTTTCTTGCCCATAATTACTACTCCCTCCCCGTCCCATAATATAAGAGCGTTTAGAAAAACGCTCTCATATTATGGGACAGATGGGAGTAATTGCCAGCAAATTCAGAAGTCGGCGTAGATTGTGCCGAAAAGTTCTACTTCCACAAATTCAGTACCAAATTGCATTGTCGAGTGGTAATACTGAGTGCGCACAGAAACAACAGAGCATCAAGCACAACAAATGTAACATTCGGTTCGTACCAGTTCCTAAAGCAAACAGTAGTTCGGCTTCAAAACGACTCATCCAATAAGGGAAAGGGTCTTCATCGCCATAGGCGTAGCCATGCCCCAGGCTACTAGGGCCATGGTCTGGGGCGTGGCTCTAAATTCCTTCATATTCTGTAGCTATTTTTGGCACTGTAGCAGTCATATGTATTGTAACTACGAGGGCTGGCCCCGGGCGTAGCCCTGCCCTGGTTACGCCACTGTTCGTCGCTAAACTCAACTAGAAAAAAAGAGAGTCAAATAAAGCATATTCATTGCTCGATTCAACAAGGGAACTCATGGCAGTGATGCGCAATCATGGATAGAGAAGGTCAATAAACAAGTGGCACTAGGAAATTGGTGATATGCATGCATCACCGTTTGAAATCTGGTACTACCAGATATGGGCAGATGTCATCTCGAGATCGAAGCAAGTTCATCCATCTACTTGGAATCAATTTATACCGGTTGCAGCAGAAACACATGCTAGATCCAGAGAGCGACATGGGCGTCGAGCTCAAGGAGACACCGTAGTGGAGAAGCACCATGAGGAAGAAGGACTTCCATTTGTGATAGTTGTGAGCAGCGGGATCAAGTAAGAACTTGACGTGATTGGTAATGTGATCGCTGAAGATGGGGTGGCGAGGAGCCGGCAGTGGCGGCGCCGGTGGGGTAGAGGTGGTGAAGAGAGGGGCAAACTGAGTACCGGCGGCAGCGGAGGTGGAGTTGAGGAGGGTGGGGTCGGTACCGAAAACGAAGGGCAGTGAAGATGCCGCGGAGGTGGCCGAGGAGGTGGCGGCGTCGGACGCCGGGGAGGAGAAGGAGCTCGGGGAGGTGCCGGAGATCGGGGCACCGGAGGAGGACGAGCTGGTCTCGGCCATTGGGAGGACTGGTCGCTGATACCAAGTTGGAGAGATCAATTGCTTCCTTGAGTAAATCTGTTACAATGTACAATATATATGGGAGGAGAGCGCTCCTAGAATTGAGGCACGCAGGCCGCGAGCGCTGCCGATCCTACAAAGTAGGGTGGACGCAGCCACATACAACAATGAGAATACAACATGTACATGTACAGTTTGACATTGTGTTGGGACATTCTGTAGTAATGACGAGAAATCCAAAGGGACAAGTTACAAAAGGAACTACTACAAAGGGGTTAATCATAGACGCCGGGCATTGCAAAAAAAGATGAATATTCATACTTTGAATCATAGAGGCGTACAACAGTTGCAAAGAGCACCAACATGAAAATCCAAAACCTGGTTCTTTCTTGCCCATAATTACTACTCCCTCCCCGTCCCATAATATAAGAGCGTTTAGAAAAACGCTCTCATATTATGGGACAGATGGGAGTAATTGCCAGCAAATTCAGAAGTGGGCGTAGATTGTGCCGAAAAGTTCTACTTCCACAAATTCAGTACCAAATTGCATTGTCGAGTGGTAATACTGAGTGTGCACAGAAACAACAGAGCATCAAGCACAACAAATGTAACATTCGGTTCGTACCAGTTCCTAAAGCAAACAGTAGTTCGGCTTCAAAACGACTCATCCAATAAGGGAAAGGGTCTTCATCGCCATAGGCGTAGCCATGCCCCAGGCTACTAGGGCCATGGTCTGGGGCGTGGCTCTAAATTCCTTCATATTCTGTAGCTATTTTTGGCACTGTAGCAGTCATATGTATTGTAACTACGAGGGCTGGCCCCGGGCGTAGCCCTGCCCTGGTTACGCCACTGTTCGTCGCTAAACTCAACTAGAAAAAAAGAGAGTCAAATAAAGCATATTCATTGTTGGATTCAACAAGGGAACTCATGGCAGTGATGCGCAATCATGGATAGAGAAGGTCAATAAACAAGTGGCACTAGGAAATTGGTGATATGCATGCATCACCGTTTGAAATCTGGTACTACCAGATATGGGCAGATGTCATCTCGAGATCGAAGCAAGTTCATCCATCTACTTGGAATCAATTTATACCGGTTGCAGCAGAAACACATGCTAGATCCAGAGAGCGACATGGGCGTCGAGCTCAAGGAGACACCGTAGTGGAGAAGCACCATGAGGAAGAAGGACTTCCATTTGTGATAGTTGTGAGCAGCGGGATCAAGTAAGAACTTGACGTGATTGGTGATGTGATCGCTGAAGATGGGGTGGCGAGGAGCCGGCAGTGGCGGCGCCGGCGGGGTAGAGGTGGTGAAGAGACGGGCAAACTGAGTACCGGCGGCAGCGGAGGTGGAGTTGAGGAGGGTGGGGTCGGTACCGAAAACGAAGGGCAGTGAAGATGCCGCGGAGGTGGCCGAGGAGGTGGCGGCGTCGGACGCCGGGGAGGATAAGGAGCTCGGGGAGGTGCCGGAGATCGGGGCACCGGAGGAGGACGAGCTGGTCTCGGCCATTGGGAGGACTGGTCGCTGATACCAAGTTGGAGAGATCAATTGCTTCCTTGAGTAAATCTGTTACAATGTACAATATATATGGGAGGAGAGCGCTCCTAGAATTGAGGCACACAGGCCGCGAGCGCTGCCGATCCTACAAAGTAAGGTGGACGCAGCCACATACAACAATGAGAATACAACATGTACATGTACAGTTTGACATTGTGTTGGGACATTCTGTAGTAATGACGAGAAATCCAAAGGGACAAGTTACAAAAGGAACTACTACAAAGGGGTTAATCATAGACGCCGGGCATTGCAAAAAAAGATGAATATTCATACTTTGAATCATAGAGGCGTACAACAGTTGCAAAGAGCACCAACATGAAAATCCAAAACCTGTTTCTTTCTTGCCCATAATTACTACTCCCTCACCATCCCATAATATAAGAGCGTTTAGAAAAACGCTCTTATATTATGGGACAGATGGGAGTAATTGCCAGCAAATTCAGAAGTGGGCGTAGATTGTGCCGAAAAGTTCTACTTCCACAAATTCAGTACCAAATTGCATTGTCGAGTGGTAATGCTGAGTGCGCACAGAAACAACAGAGCATCAAGCACAACAGATGTAACATTCGGTTCGTACCAGTTCCTAAAGCAAACAGTAGTTCGGCTTCAAAACGACTCATCCAATAAGGGAAAGGGTCTTCATCGCCATGGGCGTAGCCATGCCCCAGGCTACTAGGGCCATGGTCTGGGGCGTGGCTCTAAATTCCTTCATATTCTGTAGCTATTTTTGGCACTGTAGCAGTCATATGTACTGTAACTACGAGGGCTGGCCCCGGGCGTAGCCCTGCCCTGGTTACGCCACTATTCGTCGCTCAACTCAACTAGAAAAAAAGAGAGTCAAATAAAGCATATTCATTGCTGGATTCAACAAGGGAACTCATGGCAGTGATGCGCAATCATGGATAGAGAAGGTCAATAAACAAGTGGCACTAGGAAATTGGTGATATGCATGCATCACCGTTTGAAATCTGGTACTACCAGATATGGGCAGATGTCATCTCGAGATCGAAGCAAGTTCATCCATCTACTTGGAATCAATTTATACCGGTTGCAGCAGAAACACATGCTAGATCCAGAGAGCGACATGGGCGTCGAGCTCAAGGAGACACCGTAGTGGAGAAGCACCATGAGGAAGAAGGACTTCCATTTGTGATAGTTGTGAGCAGCGGGATCAAGTAAGAACTTGACGTGATTGGTGATGTGATCGCTGAAGATGGGGTGGCGAGGAGCCGGCAGTGGCGGCGCCGGCGGGGTAGAGGTGGTGAAGAGAGGGGCAAACTGAGTACCGGCGGCAGCGGAGGTGGAGTTGAGGAGGGTGGGGTCGGTACCGAAAACGAAGGGCAGTGAAGATGCCGCGGAGGTGGCCGAGGAGGTGGCGGCGTCGGACGCCGGGGAGGAGAAGGAGCTCGGGGAGGTGCCGGAGATCGGGGCACCGGAGGAGGACGAGCTGGTCTCGGCCATTGGGAGGACTGGTCGCTGATACCAAGTTGGAGAGATCAATTGCTTCCTTGAGTAAATCTGTTACAATGTACAATATATATGGGAGGAGAGCGCTCCTAGAATTGAGGCACGCAGGCCGCGAGCGCTGCCGATCCTACAAAGTAGGGTGGACGCAGCCACATACAACAATGAGAATACAACATGTACATGTACAGTTTGACATTGTGTTGGGACATTCTGTAGTAATGACGAGAAATCCAAAGGGACAAGTTACAAAAGGAACTACTACAAAGGGGTTAATCATAGACGCCGGGCATTGCAAAAAAAGATGAATATTCATACTTTGAATCATAGAGGCGTACAACAGTTGCAAAGAGCACCAACATGAAAATCCAAAACCTGGTTCTTTCTTGCCCATAATTACTACTCCCTCTCCGTCCCATAATATAAGAGCGTTTAGAAAAATGCTCTTATATATGGGACAGATGGGAGTAATTGCCAGCAAATTCAGAAGTGGGCGTAGATTGTGCCGAAAAGTTCTACTTCCACAAATCCAGTACCAAATTGCATTGTCGAGTGGTAATGCTGAGTGCGCACAGAAACAACAGAGCATCAAGCACAACAGATGTAACATTCGGTTCGTACCAGTTCCTAAAGCAAACAGTAGTTCGGCTTCAAAACGACTCATCCAATAAGGGAAAGGGTCTTCATCGCCATGGGCGTAGCCATGCCCCAGGCTACTAGGGCCATGGTCTGGGGCATGGCTCTAAATTCCTTCATATTCTGTAGCTATTTTTGGCACTGTAGCAGTCATATGTACTGTAACTACGAGGGCTGGCCCCGGGCGTAGCCCTGCCCTGGTTACGCCACTGTTCATCGCTAAACTCAACTAGAAAAAAAGAGAGTCAAATAAAGCATATTCACTGCTGGATTCAACAAGGGAACTCATGGCAGTGATGCGCAATCATGGATAGAGAAGGTCAATAAACAAGTGGCACTAGGAAATTGGTGATATGCATGCATCACCGTTTGAAATCTGGTACTACCAGATATGGGCAGATGTCATCTCGAGATCGAAGCAAGTTCATCCTTCTACTTGGAATCAATTTATACCGGTTGCAGCAGAAACACATGCTAGATCCAGAGAGCGACATGGGCGTCGAGCTCAAGGAGACACCCTAGTGGAGAAGCACCATGAGGAAGAAGGACTTCCATTTGTGATAGTTGTAAGCAGCGGGATCAAGAAAGAACTTGACGTGATTGGTGATGTGATCGCTGAAGATGGGGTGGCGAGGAGCCGGTAGTGGCGGCGCCGGCGGGGTAGAGGTGGTGAAGAGAGGGGCAAACTGAGTACCGGAGGCAGTGGAGGTGGAGTTGAGGAGGGTGGGGTCGGTACCGAAAACGAAGGGCAGTGAAGATGCCGCGGAGGTGGCCGAGGAGGTGGCGGCGTCGGACGCCAGGGAGGAGAAGGAGCTCAGGGAGGTGCCGGAGATCGGGGCACCGGTGGAGGACGAGCTGGTCTCGGCCATTGGGAGGACTGGTCGCTGATACCAAGTTGGAGAGATCAATTGCTTCCTTGAGTAAATCTGTTACAATGTACAATATATATGGGAGGAGAGCGCTCCTAGAAGTGAGGCACGCAGGCCGCGAGCGCTGCCGATCCTACAAAGTAGGGTGGACGCAGCCACATACAACAATGAGAATACAACATGTACATGTACAGTTTGACATTGTGTTGGGACATTCTGTAGTAATGACGAGAAATCCAAAGGGACAAGTTACAAAAGGAACTACTACAAAGGGGTTAATCATAGACGCCAGGCATTGCAAAAAAAGATGAATATTCATACTTTGAATCATAGAGGCGTACAACAGTTGCAAAGAGCACCAACATGAAAATCCAAAACCTGTTTCTTTCTTGCCCATAATTACTACTCCCTCTCCGTCCCATAATATAAGAGCGTTTAGAAAAACGCTCTTATATTATGGGACAGATGGGAGTAATTGCCAACAAATTCAGAAGTGGGCGTAGATTGTGCCGAAAAGTTCTACTTCCACAAATTCAGTACCAAATTGCATTGTCGAGTGGTAATGCTGAGTGCACACAGAAACAACAGAGCATCAAGCACAACAGATGTAACATTCGGTTCGTACCAGTTCCTAAAGCAAACAGTAGTTCGGCTTCAAAACGACTCATCCAATAAGGGAAAGGGTCTTCATCACCATGGGCGTAGCCATGCCCCAGGCTACTAGGGCCATGGTCTGGGGCGTGGCTCTAAATTCCTTCATATTCTGTAGCTATTTTTGGCACTGTAGCAGTCATATGTACTGTAACTACGAGGGCTGGCCCCGGGCGTAGCCCTGCCCTGGTTACGCCACTGTTCGTCGCTAAACTCAACTAGAAAAAAAGAGAGTCAAATAAAGCATATTCATTGCTGGATTCAACAAGGGAACTCATGGCAGTGATGCGCAATCATGGATAGAGAAGGTCAATAAACAAGTGGCACTAGGAAATTGGTGATATGCATGCATCACCGTTTGAAATCAGGTACTACCAGATATGGGCAGATGGCATCTCGAGATCGAAGCAAAGTTCATCCATCTACTTGGAATCAATTTATACCGGTTGCAGCAGAAACACATGCTAAATCCAGAGAGTGACATGGGCGTCGAGCTCAAGGAGACACCGTAGTGGAGAAGCACCATGAGGAAGAAGGACTTCCATTTGTGATAGTTGTGAGCAGCGGGATCAAGTAAGAACTTGACGTGATTGGTGATGTGATCGCTGAAGATGGGGTGGCGAGGAGCCGGCAGTGGCGGCGCCGGCGGGGTAGAGGTGGTGAAGAGAGGGGCAAACTGAGTACCGGAGGCAGCGGAGGTGGAGTTGAGGAGGGTGGGGTCGGTACCGAAAACGAAGGGCGGTGAAGACGCCGCGGAGGTGGCCGAGGAGGTGGCAGCGTCGGACACCGGGGAGGAGAAGGAGCTCGGGGAGGTGCCGAAGATCGGGGCACCGGAGGAGGACAAGCTGGTCTCGGCCATTGGGAGGACTGGTCGCTGATACCAAGTTGGAGAGATCAATTGCTTCCTTGAGTAAATCTGTTACAATGTACAATATATATGGGAGGAGAGCGCTCCTAGAATTGAGGCACGCAGGCCGCGAGCGCTGCCGATCCGACAAAGTAGGATGGACGCAGCAACATACAACAATGAGAATACAACATGTACATGTACAGTTTGACATTGTGTTGGGACATTCTGTAGTAATGACGAGAAATCCAAAGTGGACAAGTTACAAAAGGAACTACTACAAAGGGGTTAATCATAGACGCCAGGCATTGCAAAAAAAGATGAATATTCATACTTTGAATCATAGAGGCGTACAACAGTTGCAAAGAGCACCAACATGAAAATCCAAAACCCGTTTCTTTCTTGCCCATAAGTTCTACTCCCTCTCCGTCCCATAATATAAGAGAGTTTAGAAAAACGCTCTTATGTTATGGGACAGATGGGAGTAATTGCCAACAAATTCAGAAGTGGGCGTAGTTTGTGCCGAAAAGTTCTACTTCCACAAATTCAGTACCAAATTGCATTGTCGAGTGGTAATGCTGAGTGCGCACAGAAACAACAGAGCATCAAGCACAATAGATGTAACATTCGGTCCGTACCAGTTCCTAAAGCAAACAGTAGTTCGGCTTCAAAACGACTCATCCAATAAGGGAAAGGGTCTTCATCGCCAGGGGCGTAGCCATGCCCCAGGCTACTAGGGCCATGGTCTGGGGCGTGGCTCTAAATTCCTTCATATTCTGTAGCTATTTTTGGCACTGTAGCAGTCATATGTACTGTAACTACGAGGGCTGGCCCCGGGCGTAGCCCTGCCCTGGTTACGGCATTGTTCGTCGCTAAACTCAACTAGAAAAAAAGAGAGTCAAATAAAGCATATTCATTGCTGGATTCAACAAGGGAACTCATGGCAGTGATGCGCAATCATGGATAGAGAAGGTCAATAAACAAGTGGCACTAGGAAATTGGTGATATGCATGCATCACCGTTTGAAATTAGTATTACCAGATATGGTCAGATGGCATCTCGAGATCGAAGCAAGTTCATCCATCTACTTGGAATCATTTTATACCGGTTGCAGCAGAAACACATGCTAGATCCAGAGAGCGACATGGGCGTCGAGCTCAAGGAGACACCGTAGTGGAGAAGCACCATGAGGAAGAAGGACTTCCATTTGTGATAGTTGTGAGCAGCGGGATCAAATAAGAACTTGACGTGATTGGTGATGTGATCGCTGAAGATGGGGTGGCGAGGAGCCGGCAGTGGCGGCGCCGGCGGGGTAGAGGTGGTGAAGAGAGGGGCAAACTGAGTACCGGAGGCAGCGGAGGTGGAGTTGAGGAGGGTGGGGTCGGTACCGAAAACGAAGGGAGGTGAAGATGCCGCGGAGGTGGCCGAGGAGGTGGCGGTGTCGGATACCGGGGAGGAGAAGGAGCTCGGGGAGGTGCCGGAGATCAGGGCACCGGAGAAGGACGAGCTGGTCTCGGCCATTGGGAGGACTGGTCGCTGATACCAAGTTGGAGAGATCAATTGCTTCTTTGAGTAAATCTGTTACAATGTACAATATATATGGGAGGAGAGCGCTCCTAGAATTGAGGCACGCAGGCCGCGAGCGCTGCCGATCCTACAAAGTAGGGTGGACGCAGCCACATATAACAATGAGAATACAACATGTACATGTACAGTTTGACATTGTGTTGGGACATTCTGTAGTAATGACGAGAAATCCAAAGTGGACAAGTTAGAAAAGGAACTACTACAAAGGGGTTAATCATAGACGCCAGGCATTGCAAAAACAGATGAATATTCATACTTTGAATCATAGAGGCGTACAACAGTTGCAAAGAGCACTAACATGAAAATCCAAAACCTGTTTCTTTCTTGCCAGTAATTACTACTCCCTCTCCGTCCCATAATATAAGAGCGTTTAGAAAAACGCTCTTATATTATGGGACAGATGGGAGTAATTGCCAACAAATTCAGAAGTGGGCGTAGATTGTGCCGAAAAGTTCTACTTCCACAAATTCAGTACCAAATTGCATTGTCGAGTGATAATGCTGAGTGCGCACAGAAACAACAGAACATCAAGCACAATAGATGTAACATTCGGTCCGTACCAGTTCCTAAAGCAAACAGTAGTTCGGCTTCAAAACGACTCATCCAATAAGGGAAAGGGTCTTCATCGCCATGGGCGTAGCCATGCCCCAGGCTACTAGGGCCATGGTCTGGGGCGTGGCTCTAAATTCCTTCATATTCTGTAGCTATTTTTGGCACTGTAGCAGTCATATGTACTGTAACTACGAGGGCTGGCCCCGGGCGTAGCCCTACCCTGGTTACGCCACTGTTCGTCACTAATCTCAACTAGAAAAAAAGAGAGTCAAATAAAGCATATTCATTGTTGGATTCAACAAGGGAACTCATGGCAGTGATGCGCAATCATGGATAGAGAAGGTCAATAAACAAGTGGCACTAGGAAATTGGTGATATGCATGCATCACCGTTTGAAATCTGGTACTACCAGATATGGGCAGATGGCATCTCGAGATCGAAGCAAGTTCATCCATCTACTTGGAATCAATTTATACCGGTTGCAGCAGAAACACATGCTAGATCCAGAGAGCGACATGGGCGTCGAGCTCAAGGAGACACCGTAGTGGAGAAGCACCATGAGGAAGAAGGACTTCCATTTGTGATAGTTGTGAGCAGCGGGATCAAGTAAGAACTTGACATGATTGGTGATGTGATCGCTGAAGATGGGGTGGCGAGGAGCCGGCAGTGGCGGCGCCGGGGGGGTAGAGGTGGTGAAGAGAGGGGCAAACTGAGTACCGGAGGCAGCGGAGGTGGAGTTGAGGAGGGTGGGGTCGGTACCGAAAACGAAGGGCGGTGAAGATGCCGCGGAGGTGGCCAAGGAGGTGGCGGCGTCGGACGCCGGGGAGGAGAAGGAGCTCGGGGAGGTGCCGGAGATCGGGGCACCGGAGGAGGACGAGCTGGTCTCGGCCATTGGGAGGACTGGTCGCTGATACCAAGTTGGAGAGATCAATTGCTTCCTTGAGTAAATCTGTTACAATGTACAATATATATGGGAGGAGAGCGCTCCTAGAATTGAGGCACGCAGGCCGCGAGCGCTGCCGATCCTACAAAGTAGGGTGGACGCAGCCACATACAACAATGAGAATACAACATGTACATGTACAGTTTGACATTGTGTTGGGACATTCTGTAGTAATGACGAGAAATCCAAAGTGGACAAGTTACAAAAGGAACTACTACAAAGGGGTTAATCATAGACGCCAGGCATTGCAAAAAAAGATGAATATTCATACTTTGAATCATAGAGGCGTACAACAGTTGCAAAGAGCACCAACATGAAAATCCAAAACCTGTTTCTTTCTTGCCCATAATTACTACTCCCTCTCCGTCCCATAATATAAGAGCATTTAGAAAAACGCTCTTATATTATGGGACAGATGGGAGTAATTGCCAACAAATTCAGAAGTGAGCGTAGATTGTGCCGAAAAGTTCTACTTCCACAAATTCATTACCAAATTGCATTGTCGAGTGGTAATGCTGAGTGCGCACAGAAACAACAGAGCATCAAGCACAACAGATGTAACATTCGGTCCGTACCAGTTCCTAAAGCAAATAGTAGTTCGGCTTCAAAACGACTCATCCAATAAGGGAAAGGGTCTTCATCGCCATGGGCGTAGCCATGCTCCAGGCTACTAGGGCCATGGTCTGGGGCGTGGCTCTAAATTCCTTCATATTCTATAGCTATTTTTGGCACTGTAGCAGTCATATGTACTGTAACTACGAGGGCTGGCCCCGGGCATAGCCCTGCCCTGGTTACGCCACTGTTCGTCGCTAAACTCAACTAGAAAAAAAAGAGTCAAATAAAGCATATTCATTGCTAGATTCAACAAGGGAACTCATGGCAGTGATGCACAATCATGGATAGAGAAGGTCAATAAACAAGTGGCACTAGGAAATTGGTGATATGCATGCATCACCGTTTGAAATCTGGTACTACCAGATATGGGCAGATGGCATCTCGAGATCGAAGCAAGTTCATCCATCTACTTGGAATCAATTTATACCGGTTGCAGCAGAAACACAAGCTATATCCATCATTGTGATGTCTAACACCCCCCCCCTACTCTTTTTTCCTTCTGAACTCTTCATTGTTAGACAAAGTCTGTATGTACTCATGTAACGTTGCCGTGAATATAGGATCAGGAGAACATGTCGGGCCCGAGTGCCACTTGTATAGGACGGTGCAGTTCTCCCTGATATAAACCATGTACAGTGATCCGTAAACAAATCAAGGAAATATCTTTCCAACTTGGTATCAGCTGCTTCCAGGTTCTCCCCATGGCCGGCACCGACTCCTCCCCGTCCGCCGCCGCCATGGACTCCGTCACCTCGCCGGGCTCTCTCTCCTCCATGGCGTCCTCCGCCTCCACTGCCTCGGCCTCTTCCTCTCCGGCGTTCGTCTTCGGCACGACGCCCTCTCTCTTCAGTAGCACCGCCGCCCCTGCCGGCTCGCAGTTTGCGCCCCTTTTCTCATCCGCCCCTACAGCGCCACCGCCCTCTGCTCCCCGCCTCTCCATCTACAACAATCACATCTCCAACCACATCAAGTTTCTTCTCAACCCCACGGATCACAACTACCACAAATGGAAATCCTTCTTCCTCATGGTCCTTATTCGCCAAGGCGTCAAATTCCTCATCGAGCATGCTCCTCCTCCCAACGCTGATGCTGCCTACCTCGAGCTCGATGCCCACGTCGTTCTCTGGATCTACGCCACGCTTGCCGACTCCATGGTGGATCATGTCGTCGGCGCCACCAACACCTACGCCCTCTGGCACAAGATCAAGGACTTCTTTCTCGCCAACCGTGCTGCCCGGTTCATGATCCTCAACCGGCAGTATCGCAACCTCAAGCAGGGCGATCTTTCCATGGATGAGTACGCGCGGCGCATGAAGCTCCTCACCGACGGCCTCGCTGACATCGAGCACGCCGTCACCGAGGTGGATCTTCGCACTCAGTTCCTCCACGGCCTCGACAAGCACCTCGACACCATCCGGGTCGTTCTCGGTGACCAGGAGCTGCCCTTCGACACCGTCCTCTCTCGGGTCATCCTGGCCGAGGAATTCCAGGTGCAGTGCGCCGCTGAGGAGAGCGCCTTGGCATTCGTGTTCCCCGGTGGTGATCGCGGCGGCGTCCACAACAGCAGTTCCGAGGCCGGCGCTCGGGGCTGTGCTGACCGCGGCCAAGGCAGCGGCTCTCCGACCGCGCCCAGGGCTCCCCGCATCCCCCACAACAGCCCTCTGGACGTGGCCGCGGTGACTGATCCGCCGATGGTGACCGTGGTCGTGGACGTGGCCGCGGACGTGGTCGCGGGCGCGGCGACTCCTCTCAGCCGGTGTTCTCCCCCTTCACAGGCTACTTCGCTCCATATGGCATGGCCTTGCCGTCACCGCGCTCCGGCTGGGTCTCTCCCAACGCTGCTGGTGTCTTGGGCCCTTGCCCCAACGCCCACTAGTAGAAAAAGGACCTAATATGAGACACATTAGTGTCGGTTTGGTTTTGAGCCGACACTAATGTGTCCATTAGTGCCGGTTCCAACGGCTAGCCGGGCGTTCTCATTAGTACCGGTTCGTGGCGAACCTATAGTACCGGTTCGTGGCACGAAACGGTACTAAAGAGGGTGGTGGCAGGGTGTTGTCAGTCTGGGGCCCGTCCATCACCTTTAGTACCGGTTCGTGGCACGAACCGGTATTAAAGGTCGACGTACATAAACCCTTCGTCCCCCCGAGCCACTCTGTTCTTCCCCTTTCCCCTCACTTCCTCTGTTCTTCCCCCTCTCTCCTCGAGCTCCTCACAAATTTTGCCCAAAATTTGTCAAGATTTGAAGGCCCCCATCCATTCAAATGATCAGAAAGGTTAGCAACTTTGTCCTTTCAACTCTCATTGCTAGATTAGCTCTTGCAATGCTTTGTATAGTGATTAATTTGGGAGGAATAATTATATTTGCTAGTATTTGATTTATATGCAATTTGAGGTCAAAAATAACACTTAGTTTGCATATGTAGGTGTGGTTTACTTAGTGCCTTCTAAATCTCCGTCGTAACCACCGTCGATCGCCCGCACCTCCCGTCGTCGGCACCACCTTCTGGTGAGGCTCTCGTTCATGAATGTTTTACATTACCAAATTGATGTTTATGTGATTTGGATATATAGTTACTCGTATAATTATCTTACCCGTACGTTGTTTGTTATACATAGTGCCATGGTTTTGATATCCGTCCCCGTCGGCCCTCGTCCTTGTTATGATTCGGATGTGGTATATTCTCTTTTAAAACTAGTTGTTGCATTTCGTGTTTATGACAAATTATGCCCATCAAGTTGACATAGATATTTTTATCTAGGAGGTATGTGAACCGGAAATTCCAACCGACCCTATTGTCGAGAGGTTAAATTTAGTTGAAAGAGAAAACGAGTATTTGAAAGAAAAATTTAAAAGAATTGAGGGGGAGAAGATGGAATTGGAGTTGCATGTTGCCGATGTCGTTGATGATCACAAGATCAAGATGGAGAAAATGAGGTTGAAGATTAGAAAGATTAGAAAATATGCCATTGATAGTGTGGCTTGGTATCATTATGCTGTTGGATCAATTGTTACCTTAATTGCGATCTTCATTGCATTTGTTGTTGCATTTAAATTCTTTAGCTAGAGAGTTATTTGTATGTTGCATTTAATTAAGTGTTGTATATGAACTTTATGTATGAACTTTATGTATGAACTTGTATTAATTTGGTCTGTTTGGTGTTGTGTAATGAAGATGAGCCGACAATGGATGTATGATGACCGATTCTCTCCCGAGTTCATTAATGGCGTGCATACTTTTCTGCGGGCCGCTGAGGCAAACAAGCGGGCGGATGGTTTTATGCCTTGTCCATGTGCTGGCTGTAAGAATGGTCACACTTACTCTACAGAAAAAACCATTCACGTCCACCTATTTAAGTCCGATTTCATGCCCCACTATAATGTTTGGACCAAGCACGGAGAAATAGGGGTTATGATGGAAGACAATGAAGAATAAGAGGATGACGACGGCTATCCTGGCCATGGGTTCCCTGAATACGATGATACAACAATGCGGGAAGAAGCTGAGCCGACAATGTGGGAAGAAGCTGAAGAAGAGGCATCAGATGAGCCCGCTGATGATCTAGGTCGGGCCATTGTCGATGCAAAGATAAACTGCGCAAGTGATCTGGAGAGGACGAAGTTGCAGCGCATGTTAGAGGATCACAAGAAATTGTTGTACCCGAATTGCGAAGCTGACAAAAAAAAGTTGGGCACCACACTTGAATTGCTGCAATGGAAGGCAGAGAATGGTGTATCTGACAAGGGATTTGGAAAGTTGCTGGTAATGATAAAGAATATGCTTCCAAAGGACAACCAATTGCCCGAGAGTACGTATGAAGCAAAGAAGGCTGTCTGCCCTCTAGGGTTAGAGGTGCAAAAGATACATGCATGCCCTAATGACTGCATCCTCTACCGCGGTGAGTACGAGGATTTGAACACTTGCCCGGTATGCGGTGCATTGCGTTATAAGATCAGTCGCGATGACCCTGGTGATGTCGAGGGCGAGCGCCCCAGGAAGAAGATTCCTGCCAAGGTGATGTGGTATGCTCCTATAATACCATGGTTGAAACGTTTGTTCCAAAACAAAGAGCATGCGAAGGCGATGCGGTGGCACGCAGAAGACCGTAAGAAAGACGGAAAGTTGAGAGTACCCGTTGACGGTTCTCAGAGGAGAAAAATCGAGAGAAAGTACTGGGAGGAGTTTGCAGGTGACCCAAGGAACGTATGGTTTGGTCTAAGCGCAGGTGGCATTAATCCTTTTGGGGAGCAGAGCAGCAACCATAGCACGTGGCCTGTGACTCTATGTTTGTATAACCTTCCTCCTTGGTTGTGCATGAAGCGGAAGTTCATTATGATGCCAGTGCTCATCCAAGGCCCTAAGCAACCCGGCAACGACATTGATGTGTACCTAAGGCCATTAGTTGAAGAACTATTACAGCTGTGGAATGGAACAGGTGTACGTGCGTGGGATGAGCACGAACAGGAAGAATTTGACCTAAAGGCGTTGTTGTTCGTGACCATCAATAACCTTTCAGGATCTCAGTAACCTTTCAGTAACCTTTCAGGATAGACAAACAAGGGATACCGCGAATGCACGCGCTGTTTGGATGATACCGACAGTATATATTTGGATAGTTGTAGGAAGAATGTGTACCTGGGACATCGTCGATTTCTTCTGACAAGGCATCCCGTAAGAAAGAAAGGCAAGCATTTCAAAGGTGAGGCGGATCACCAGACGAAGCCTCGCCACCGTACTGGTGCTGATGTACATGATATGGTCAAGGATTTGGAGGTAATCTTTGGAAAGGGTCCTGGAGGAAAACCTGTTCCGAAGGACGCTGACGGACGCGCACCCATGTGGAAGAAGAAATCTATATTTTGGGACCTGCCATATTGGAAAGACCTAGAGGTCCGCTCCGCAATCGACGTGATGCACGTGACGAAGAATCTTTGCGTGACCCTGCTTGGCTTTTTGGGCGTGTATGGGAAGACAAAAGATACACCAGAGGCACGGGAGGACCAGCAACGTATGCACGGAAAAGACGACATACATCAGGGTCAGGCCAGCTATGCTCTTACCAAAGAAGAGAAGGAAATCTTCTTCGAATGCCTGCTCAGCATGAAGGTACCGTCTGGCTTCTCATCGAATATAAAGGGAATAATAAATATGACAAAGAAAAAGTTCGAGAACCTAAAGTCTCATGACTGCCATGTGATTATGACGCAACTCCTTCCAGTTGCATTGAGGGGGCTTCTATCGGAAAACGTTCGATTAGCCATTGTGAAGCTATGTGCATTCCTCAATGAAATCTCTTAGAAGGTAATCAATCCAGAAATCATACCAAGGTTACAGAATGATTTGGTGCAATGTCTTGTCAGTTTCGAGTTGGTGTTCCCACCATCCTTCTTCAACATCATGACGCACGTCCTAGTTCACCTTTGCGAAGAGATTAACGTTTTGGGTCCTGTAATTCTACACAATATGTTCCCCTTTCAAAGGTTCATGGGAGTCTTGAAGAAATATGTTCATAACCGTGCTAGGCCAGAAGGAAGCATCTCAAAGGGCCATGAAAATGAGGAGGTCATTGAGTTTTGTATTGACTTCATTCCTGACCCTAAGCCGATTGGTGTTCCTGAATCGCGGCATACGGGCAGACTGGAAGGAAAAGGAACGCTAGGAGGGCATCAAATAATATGCATGGACGGGCATTCTCTTACTGAAGCACACTACACAGTTCTACAGAATTCCGCCTTGGTGGCTCCGTATATGGAGGAACATAAGAATTTTCTACAGTCCAAACACCCGGAGAAGTCTGACGATTGGATTATACGCGAACAAACGAGGACTTTCGCCGGTTGGTTGCAGAAACGTGCCCTGAATGATGGCGATATTCAAAATGACATGTACTCGTTGTCCCAGTTACCATCTTCGAATATAATGACTTTCAAAGGGTACCAGATAAATGGGAATACATTTTACACGATCGCCCAAGATAAGAAGAGCACCAACCAAAACAGTGGTGTCTGCTTTGATGCAACAACCAACACGGGAAAGGAAACATATTATGGTTACATAGAGGACATATGGGAACTTAATTATGGATCAGGTGATTTGAAGGTCCCTTTGTTTCGGTGCAAATGGGTCAATATGACACGAGGCGGGGTAACGGAAGACCCGCAGTATGGAATGACAACAGTGGATCTCAACAATCTTGCGTATGCAGACGAACCATTCGTCCTAGCCAATGATGTGGCGCAGGTTTTTTATGTGAAAGACATGTCTACCAGGCCGAGAAAAAGAAAAGATAAGGAAGCGAATGGATCATACGACGAGCCAAAGCGCCACATAGTTCTTTCAGGAAAAAGAAACATCGTGGGAGTGGATGATAAGACAGACATGACAGAAGATTATGAAAAGTTTAATGAAATTGCTCCATTCACAGTGAATATTGACCCGATCATCCAGTTAAATGATGAAGATTTTCCATGGCTACGGCGCAAAGGGACATACGCGAAGAAAAAGTTTCACACCCAAAGATCTGGGATGTGATCGACTTCACTATCATCACTTTATTCTGTGTTTCACACCCAGTAGGGAATGTCTATAATAGTTAGGGTAGTTATGTGTTTTGGCATTTGAAACGCGAAGAAATTTTATGTGCAAACAAATTCTTTTCATGCATTTACTGACTTTTTTTTCAGCTAAATGACCCTGAAATTGAAAACCATTTCAAATGAACTCAGAAAAGGTTGAAAGTTGGCATGGTATCATAATTTCATACAAATAGCATGTGCAAGAAAGTAGAGAGGGTTACCGCAAAAACTGGATGCACTTCGTGTACAAAATGGACAATCTCTTTCGAAGTATCAGGGTTTCCGATGAAAACTGAACTGTTACAAAGGCATTTCATTTTTTAAATAACCTAAGCATTACCAAATTGAATATAATGATAAAACACACTAATATTAAACATAAAAAAAAAGAATCACTGAAAAAACTTTTTTCAAAGTTAAGTTATTCACAAACTAGTGATTCACACAAATTTCAAATAATTCAAAATTTAAACTATTCAAATTTGAAAACTACCGGCACTAACAGAAAGTTTGTAATTTTTTGTACCTAAAGCAAAAATATTCACAAAGAAACTCTAAATACAGCAAAAAACAACTCAAAAATAAATCAAACAAAACTTAATAAAGCGAAAAAAAATTAGAAAATAAAAAAGCCCACCTACTGGGCCAAAGGAGCCTGCATACGACTTGGAACATAATCTTTTGTTGGGCCAGGATGCAGGCCCGCTAAGGCCCAGTAGGCCCACTAGGCGAAGAGGACAGGTAGGCCCAGTAGGCCTGACTAGGTGAGGAGCTCGAGAGAGCTACCACACTGGAGCTTATAAACCAGTGCGGTAGCCTCTCGGCTAGCGAGGTGGGACTAAACTTGCGCACCGCCTAGAGCCAGCGCACCCCCTTTAGTACCGGGTGCTGGCTCCAGCCGGTACTAAAGAGGGGGCCTTTAGTATCGGTTGGAGCCACCACTCGGTACTAAAGAGGGTGCGCTTCCCGCCGCTTGGCCTGGCCAAAACAGACCCTTAGTACCGGTTGGTGGCTCCAACCGGTACTAAAGGTCCATCCTATATATACAACACTTGAAAAAATTCAGTTTCCCTCTGTTCTTCCCTCTGTTTCCTCCCTCCGTCGAGCCGCCCTGCCCCGATCGTCGCCGCCCCCGCCCCTCGTCGCCGACCCGGGCCGTCCCCGCCCCTCGTCGCCACCCCCGTCGACGTCGCCGCCCAGGCCGTCCCCGTTGCCGCGCCCC
>NC_041385.1:778230788-778251617 GCF_002162155.2 Triticum dicoccoides
CCGCCCCGTCGTTGCCGCCCCGTCCCGTCGCCCCGTCGTCGTCGCCCCGTCCCGTCGCCCCTTCGTCGCCGCCCCGTCGTCGCCTCGCCGGTGAGCTCGCCCCGGCCGCCATGTCCACACACACACAGTACTACACACACACACACTACACACACACGCACACACACTACACACATTAGTTTGTTTGTTATAAATTTTTCTGTTTTTTAGTTATAGAAATGTTAGAAATTATTCTATTTTTTAGTTATATAAATATCAGAAATGTTAGTTTTATAGAAATGTTATAAATGTTTTCTGTTTTTTAGTTATAGAAATATTTATATAAATGTTAGCAATATTTCTATTTTTTAGTTATATAAATATTAGAATTGTTATGGAAATGTTAGTTATATAATCAGGAAATTTTAGAATTAGTTTTAGTTAGATGAATTAGATTAATGTCAAATTGTTAGAATTTGCATATATATAGAATTTTAGTTATCACAATCCAATCATTTAAAAAATGTTACTTTTTGCGGGCATATAGTATTTGTTCTCGACGATATGCCCGGCCCGCATCGTCGCCGTCGACCCGTTCACGACGACGTCCTGCTTCAGGGGACCCATGTCCGGGACTGGGCTCCGCCGGGCTGGCACTGGGAGGTGCTACCTGGAGGGGCGTGCCGCTTGGTGAGGAACCCGACCTCGGGTCCCATCGTTGACCCTGATCTTCTTTGGTGGCGTTCGCGTGGGCCACATTCGGTGCAGAGGTAGCCGGCCCCGCCGGAGGTGGTGCGTCGCTGTGTCAGGGAGGAAGGTGAGCACGTCCATCGCTACATGGCTGCTATGGACGACGTCAGGTTCTCCACTACTTGGCGGGTTCTTTGGGCAGATGACCAGAGATATGATCCTGTGATGGTTCCTTCTCTTTGGGTGTGCACCGCCCGCGCCCCAGGAACCGCGAGTGGTGCCCTAGATTCTTCTGTAGAACTCGATCTTTATTAGGTACCTAGCCAGTGATGTATTCAATATATAATATTCGAGACGATGTATTCGAGATTATATATATTAAGACGATGATGTATTCGAGATTATATATGTATTCGAGATTCATATTTTCCTTATTGATTAATTGCATCCATGAATTGTAATTTGAATACTAAATTGTTTTATTTTTCTTCTGTATTATTAGTAAAGTAAAAGCTATGGCGGACAATACCGGCAGAGAGAGAGAAGAGGAATTGTTCGACATCATACGCAGCTCTCACAGGCTAGATGATCTGAATGAAGCAGATGACGGCTCCCAATATCTTAACAATACCGGAGAGGGTGATGAAAAGATATTCGATCTCGACAACCGGGCTGATGAAGTCATGAACTATGATTATGATTATGACACAGACAATGTTTGTGATGACACAGACAATGCTGATCTTCAAATAACAAACACTACCGGCGAGGTATATTTATATAAGCATGCATCATGGTGATCATCATATATTAACAAATCGATCTTTCTTCTTTCAGCCCTCCGGATCGAGCAAATCTGCTTCTACAGACAGCAAGACAAAGCGAGGCCCGGGCAGATTGTTGAAGGATGGTGTAAAGTACCACATCGAATCCATCAAACCTAGTGGCGAACCCCTCACACCTAAGAACATTGCGAACAAGTGGACTCGTCAGTGTGGAGTTCTTGTGAAGGACAAACTCCCGATCTCCATTCAAGAATGGAAAGAGCCAAAGACTAAACGTCCAGGTGTTACATGGGTCGACAAAAGAGCCAAAAAAGACCTTGTGAAATCTCTGATGGAACATTTCACCCTACCAGATCATTTCACTGAAGCAGATGTGGAGAAAGTCAAGGCCGCTGCTCTTAAGAAGATGGCAATTGCATTCAACACCCACAAGAAAACTGTATGGGCCAACTACCTCGCTAATGAAAGGAAGACTCCAGAATTCACGGGAACACTAGAGAAGCAAAGAGAGCACTGGGACGATTTTGTGACCTTCAAGGATTCAGAAATATCTAAGGAACGGCCGATGAAAAACAAGGCAAATGCCGCAAGAAAGACGCAGTTCCATAGGCTGGGTCCAGGTGGCTACGCGGTGGGATTGCCTAAGTGGGATAAGTCTGAGCAAGAGATGGAGGATGCAGGGGTCACTCCGGTTACCCGGCACTGGCCCCCCAGGTGCAGAACTTGGTTCTATGCGCATGGGGGAGCGTTGGACCCAAAGACAGGCGGAGTTTCAAAGAAGGCAAGTCTAAAAGGAGCCGAACAAAAGATAATTGACACAATAGATGAAGCTCGAAGGGGGGTGTTAACGCCCAACAGAGAGAACGACGAGCTTACGCGCGCCCTGGGAAATCCTGAACACTCGGGAAGAACACGAGGCATGGGCGTTATTCCCTGGTATGAGGGCTTTTCAGAATGGAACAAGGACTGCAGGAGCCGTGCAAGAAGGAAGATGGAGGAGGAGAAGAAAAGGAAGCTGGAGGAGGAGTAGAGGAAGTAGGACGCAGAATGCCTTCAAGGCCTAGAAGCAAGGCACGCGGACCTGGCACTCAAATTCCAGCAGCAGCAACAGCAGATCGACTCACTTAGCCAGGAAAGGGGGTCTCAGCAGCGGCAGCAGCAAGCGGATGATCGTCCAGCATTGGATAGCACCGTCCCATCCATGCCGAGAAGCAGCGTTGGTTCTACCCCGGGCGACACACTGCTGGATAAATACCCTGTGGATGACATCATAGAGAACACTAACTGCGAGCTACACTCCAAAATGAAGAACATATCCATGAAGGTGGCGGACGGCGTTGCTTTTCCAGTTACCCCCGAAGCAACCTACCATTGCATCCCGATTCCAGAGGGCTATGCTCGTGTCATGGTTGATGAAGTGGTGGACCCATATTCGGGGTTAACGCTTGACATTCCTGGAGGTGAAGACGAGCGCACACTGGGAGAGGCCATACATCGTATCATCCTATGGAGAAAGGATTGCATCATCTTTCAAAGTCCACCGACACCGTGTCGTCTGCTGACTCTTCGAAGTCCGCCACCGAGTCAGCAGACACCCGCTCCTCCAAGTCCACGAACGCGTGAGACGACTCCTCCTCGAAGTCCGCCACCTCCTCCAAGTCCCCGAATGCGTGAGCTGACTCCTTCGGTTTCAAGCCCGGCACAGCGTCATGCCACTTCTCCGGTTGCAAGTCCGGCACCGTGTCAGGCCACACCTCCTGCTTCAAGTCCGGCACATCGTCGGGCCACTTCTCCTGGTCCAACTCCACGTCAGTCGTCTCCGCCGTCTCAGCAATCGTAGAAGAGACATCCCGCAGCTTTGGTGCGTAGCGGTACGAGTCGAGGTAGTTCAGGAAGTACAGGCGAAGGCAAGCGATATAAATATGGTCCAAGCCTCGCTCCTCTTCCTCAGAGGCCTTACGACATGACTAAGGAGCAAAACATAGCCATAGTGCAAGCCCAAGTGGACGCCCATTTTGGACCGAAACCGGCGCCGCCGCCAAAGGAGAAAGTGCCTGAGAAAGTAATTGACCACTTCATTCGTATGGCTAGAGAACCAGCTCCCAAGCCTGTTGACTCGGACTATGAGCGCCAAATCAGGAAGGCACATCGAGCACGACTACAGAAGGAAGCGAGCTCAAGCTCGAGCCAACAAGCAGCTGGCAAAAAATGCGGGAAAACCGTTCCCCAGTTGGGAGAACAGGCGGCGCAAGCGATCCCCCCACTTGTTGTGCCAACAACACATGAGAGGAGTAGTACGCGCGCCAAATATTATTGTGGGCAAACCGTTAGCGTTCCCCAGCATGGCGATGTGGTAATAACAAAGGATCATATAATGCAGGCTCAAATGCTCAATATCTCTGTTGGACAACTCCTCGAAATCGAGCCCATGCCTGCGCTTAAAGAATCAGAAATAGCATGGCAATATGTCCGGGGCAAACCTTTGGTCCATCCATACAAGGTCAAGGACCTCCCAACGAGAATGTATCAATTGCATCAATGGTACATGAACATTACCAAGATTTCCAATCGAGAGTCTCTCATGGTGAATGTCAAGCATGAGCATTATTACCATGAGAAAGCTCTGACCATTGAGTATCCAGAACTATTTCAGTTATTTAATCAAGACGCACTCGACAAGTCTATCGTTGGTTGCTATTGTCTGTAAGTGATTTCTTTCTGTAATTTAAGTCTCAAGCTAGTTATGTAGTGATAATTTTGATCAATCATTACATGTAATTATCCTAACTATATTCTTTTTCTGTGGTATTATATGCAGGATGAAGATGTATGAAATGAAAAAATCTGGACGCTATGGCATTGGGTTCATTGACCCAAATACCATTAATGAGGACATATGGCAGATTAAACATTGTCAAGCTGAAGTAGAGGAAAGCATGCTAGAGTTCTTGAAGCGCCTCAATACCAATGAAGATATACTATTTCCTTACAACTTCCCGTGAGTCACACTGTCTTGTACTACAAATTCTTTTTTTGCTTACTAGCTAGCTAGATGTTAATAATTAAGTGTATACGGTTTACGGTAGTTGATTAATTTTATGTACATGCCCGCTTAATTAAGACATGCAAACGTGTGCATATGCAGTTGGCACTGGGTCTTGTTAGACATTAAAGTTGAGGAAGGAAAAGTTGAATTACTGGACTCACTGACTAAAGAAGATAAAGACTACACCATCGTGAAGGGGATAGTCAACAGGTAATTTCAATCATTATTAACTATTAGTTCCTGATATGAACTATTTAATAACCCCTTTATTAATTTTCTTTGCTGGCGGGCAGGGCATGGGCAAAGTTCATTAAGGTGACTCCAGGCACGTGGCCAAAAAAGTTGTTTTGGCATCGACCCAAGGTAAGTAATTAAGTAGTACTAGCTAGCTCTACCATCTCTTTAATTCTTGTTTCAATATCATTAATTAATTATCATGCTTGATTAATCATTATCTGATTCAATTCCATTCTCGTAAAGGCCCTGAGGCAGGCGTCGGGGAATAATCTGTGTGCATTCTACGTTTGCGAGAACATTCACATCATGACGTGCGAAAGGAGCAGATCTGATAGACAGGACTGGGTACGTTTTTGTCAGAACACTATTCACACCATTATCGATATCTAGTCACACAACTAACACACATGCATATTGATCTCCTTAACAGTCACTAGTAGAAAAAGGGTCAAATGTGAGACACATTAGTCCCGGTTTGTAACAGAACCGGCACTAATGTGTCCATTTGTGCCGGTTCCAACGGCTAGGCAGGAGGAGCTCTTTAGTACCGGTTCGTGGCGAACCTTTAGCACCGGTTCGTGCCACGAACCGGTACTAAAAAAGTGGTGGCAGGATGTTGTCAGAGTGGGGCCCTTCCAGCACCTTTAGTACCGGTTCGTGGCACGAACCGGTACTAAAGGTCGTCCTATAAACCCTTCGTCCACCCGCACTCTATTCTTCTGTCACGACCGGTTTTCCAATAAAAATATTTATTGAAAATCCAATCTTTTAAGTCCAGTATGAGAGAAATCCTCCACACTGGCAGACAAATTCTTGATACAATAAGCCAGTAGCATAAAATATATTACAGGGTCGAACTACGGTTGCTCAACCAAATTATTACAAGCACGCCAATAATCATACATAATGGCGGACAGAACACAGTGGTGTGGAGACATACTACTGACTCAAGGATAGGCTGGTGGTGGAAAAACACAGCGGGGAGAGAAAGACAAGACTCTACGTCTGTCATCTCATCGAGCGTCGAGGAGAGGCTCGATGAATTTATTTGGTAGCGGAAGCGGATATAAAACAGTGGCCAAATCCAGGGTCGCACAAGACTGACTGGGACTCCTCTAAGTGTCGGGCTCGCTATCGAACTCTTCATCCATGAGATCGCCTTCGTCAGCATCTGGCCAAATCAACAAGCCAGTGAGTACTTTGAAAGTACTCGCAAGACAGTTCGGACGTAAGATATAACAAATGCATGCATGGATGCAACATGATTAATTCCTTAATGCACAATAAATAAAACTGGCATAACGGGTAAGTAAAAAGGGAAAACGGCGGTAGTCCGCCTGAAATTCCACAGAACATAAATAAGGACCGATCAGGTGTCTGAAGCGACGCCTCGAAAGGTGAACAAATAAAAATAAGGAAAATGATGCCACAGTCGGGCATCTTAGCGACACCACATAAAGGGCTTTAAAAGAAATGCCACAGTCGGACGTCTGAGCGACATCACATAAAGGGCTTTAAAAGAAATGCCACAGTCGGACGTCTGAGCGACATCACATAAAGGGCTTTAAAAGAAATGCCACAGTCGGACGTCTGAGCGACATCACATAAAGGGCTTTAAAAGAAATGCCACAGTCGGACGTCTGAGCGACATCACATAAAGGGCTTTAAAAGAAATGCCACAGTCGGACGTCTGAGCGACATCACATAAAGGGCTCTTATTCACAAGTAAATAATACTCATAATGAACATTCAATTCATGAAAACAAACGGGTTAGTCCATCCACAGGAGTGATCATTTAACCGGACTTAGCACTCATGCGATTCACCGGAGTCTCTGTCATCAAAGCTGACAATTGATTAGGATAAGAAGGAACGAAACTTGACATGGAAGAGATGATTTGGAGGAATATATGACTCTGCAGAGTTTGTACAAAATTTTTCCCACAGTCAACGGATTTCCGTAGTCACAAAGGACTAGTTCCGTTTACGGTATTTCAGAAGAAAACACAGCTAACCGGTACACACCCATCCTACCTCTCGATGCTAGGAATCACCCTAGTCATCGTCCAAGAAAAACTTTTGAGACGGGGAGATCACAATCTCGAATAGCATGGGATCAAATTTATATACGCGCGCTCTAAGGGGTGCCCCCCTCTCGGTCCCAACCGGAAACACCCATGCCCCCTGACCGGATGACTGGCTTTAATCCAGGGCCATGGAACCATCATCACGGCCTCTCCTCTTTGGTGTGTACCATGAAAGCGGTTTGGAACTTACTAAACCATATTCCTTGCGGAAAACATGTGGTAGTACAAGGAAGGAAATGATAGGTACTGGACTGATATGGTTTGACACTGAAGTCACATAGTCTGGCGTAAGACTGGCATGCTACAACACTGCCGTCGTACCCATCCTCATGCCAACACATGGCCATTCATATTCACATTCATCCACGTATGGATCATCGAACTCACTTACCTCATTATCACATAAAATAACGTTCATCGGTATACTCACCGGCATGCCATGAAACTAACTAAATGCAAAACATGCCAAGACACTCATCATATCAAAAGTTCAAACATGCTTGCCTGGTTCAGAGTAGTCGGAGCCTAGCTCGGTGAAGTTCGCGGCTCCGTCACCTCCTTCGGTATCTACGTTTAAAGAAGATATATGCGCTAACGTAAATACCAAGGAGAGCACAGAAGGTAAACCAAATATTTTTCAAATAAGTCTGATAAAAAACTAGACAAAATTTTAAAGAGAACAGAAAAAGAATCAATCAAAAATACTTTTCTGATTAAAAGTTATAAGGGTTTTTGTCCAGGGACTTATCTGTAATGAAACAGAAGATTTCCAGGGGCTAGATTATAAAAGCAGAAAACGCTTCGGTAGCGATTACGCCAGCCCGAAGAGAAAACGTATTTGGCAGAAGGCGTTTTCAGATAACGCTTCGTTTAGAAAGGACAGAGAGGCTGACAGCGGGTCCTACTTGTCATGTTTAAATTTCAAATGGGAGGGACGAGGCTCGTCGGCGCCCGAGAGCTGCTGTGGTCGCCGGCGGCGATCCACGGCGAGGCATGGGGATCAGAGTTTACCAATGTGCTCACCGTGTCCTTCCGCAACGGTGGGTGGTGGTGTTGGTCGCCGGTGAGCAGCACGTCGACGGCGGTCTCAACTCCGGCGGATGGTGGTTCGGGCGTGGATGGAGCTCGTCGGAGAGGGCTGCAAAGATTAAATTGAGGTGGGGGTTAGACTACTGGGTGCAAGAGAGGGCTACGGACGAGGTTTGGGCGCCGGAGGTGGCCTCACCGAAGTGAATCGAGCTGGAGGCCGAGGCGGATCGGGGTGGCCGGAGCCGGGGAAGGAGACCTCCTCGAGGTCCTCCCAGTGGCCTGGCGGGGTGTTGGTGAGTAGTGGGGGTGCTGCGTGCACGAGAGTGAGCTCGGGACCCCTTTATATAGGCGGTCCGAGGCGGTTGCCGTGAACGGAGATTTCCGGCGAGTGATTACGGTGGCGCAGTGCTCGGTCGGGGTGGTTAGGGAGTCGAGCGTCATCACGGAGGTTCAACGGGTCCATTTTTGTGCTAAGCTGGCCAGGGTTTGGGCGTTTGGGTCGAGCTCGACGGAACGGGGTGGCGCGGGCCCGTCGACGGCAGAGAGCGCTCTCCGTGCGTGCTGCGCCACGGCGACGGTGCCGCATGCGTGCGCTGGCACGGAGAAGGCCATGCGGAGCCACCAGAAGATTTGGGCGGTGCCGAACGGCGTTGCGCCGCCATTCTACTCCCTGTCGGCCGTTACGGGGAGCCGGCCGCCGCAAGACACGCTGGCGCAGGCGGGCCAGGGCGCCACCGACGCCAGGGTCGCGCCAAGTGCGCGTGTGAAGCTTCGGACAAGCAAACGAGGCCGCGAGCAACGTGCCAAGTGCACTGTGGCCGCGTGACTGAAACTGTCGAAACTGAAGATGACACTGAAACTGAATTTCTGAACATTGAACAGTAACAGTGCCCACAAGGTGTTCGACCGAATGAAATTGGCCTCTGGTGATTTTTCCTTGAGCTGATTTTTGGTGGAGTGGCTTCTCCTTGCTCAAATAGGCTGCCTGAATTTTGGTGGAATTTTTGGAGGAGTGTAGATATGAATTTCACCAAATTTGGCAAATCTGGTCCAAACTTGCAGAGACTGAATTTTGAAAATTTTGAAAAGAGGAGGAGTGGATCAAGATGGTTCTGGATTGTGGGTTCAAAGGACAATCCAGGAGAATTGGTTTGAGGTCAAAACTCAAATGCAATAGGGCACTTGCTTTGAAAATCTCTCAGGCTCCAAATAATTTTCAGAATTGAATTGAGGAAAAAAATAATTGGAATAAAAATCCAAAACCAGTTTGGATTAGTTGGGACAGAGAATTTAGGTTGATCACAAGTTGTAGGGGAGGTTTTGGAGGGGTTTTACCACATGGGCAAGAATGCCAAGTCATGGTGGTTCCAAGATATGAAAATCCCAAATTTCATGGAGTTTCTTTTTTTTTAAAAAGAAAAAGATTAAACTCCCAAAAATAATTTAGAGAGAGAACCAACAGAGAAGAAGTTTCAAAAGGTCAAACACCAAAGTTTGAAGCCAGAATAAAAACCTTGCCAAAGAAAAGAAAGTCTCTTAAGAGGAAGGTTTTCTGGAAAATTTCAAATGGCCTCTTTTCAAAAACCACAAAGTTTTTGCTGAAAACCAAAGTAAAAATTTTGGAGTGTCACATCTTCCCCCTTTCCCCTCTCCCTCTCCTCTGTTCTTCCCTTCTTCCTCTCGAGTTTATCACAAAATTTGCCCCAAATTTGTCAAGATTTGCAGGCCCCCATCAATTCAAATGATCAACAAGGTTAGCAACTTTGTCCTTTCATCTCTCATTGCTAGATTAGCTCTTGCATTGGTTTATATAGTGATTAATTGTGGGTTTTAGTAATTTGGGAGGAATTATATGTGGTAGTATTTGATTTATATGCAACTTGAGGTCAGAATAACACTTAGTTTGCATATGTAGGTGTGGTTTACTTAGTGCATTCTAAATCTCCGTTGTAACCACCGTCGATCACCCGCACCGTCCCGTCGCCGGCACCACCTTATGGTGAGCCTCTTGTTCATGAAATTTTATATAAAACATTGATGTTTGTGTGATTTGGATATATAGTTACTCGTATAATAATTATCTTACCCGTACCTTGTTTGTTATACATAGTGTCATGCTTTTGATATCCGTCCCCATCGGCCCTCGTCCTTGTTATGATTCGTATGTGGTATATTCTCTTTTAAAACTATTTGTTGCATTTCATGTTTATGACAAATTATGCCCATCAAGTTGACATAGATATTTTTATCTAGGAGGTATGTCAACCGGAAATTCCAACCGACCCTATTGTCGAGAGGTTAAATTTAGTTGAAAGAGAAAACGAGTACTTGAAAGAAAAATTGAAAAGAATTGAGGGGGAGAAGATGGAATTGGAGTTGCATGTTGCCGATGTCGTCGATGATCACAAGATCAAGATGGAGAAAATGCGCTTGAAGATTAGAAAGATTAGAAAATATGCCATCGATAGTGAGGCTTGGTATCATTATGCTGTGGGATCAATTGTTACCTTAGTTGCGATCTTGATCGCATTTGTTGTTGCATTTAAATGCTTTAGCTAGAGAGTTATTTGTTTGTTGCATTTAAGTGTTGTATGAACTTTATGTATGAACTTGTATTAATTTGGTCTATTCGGTGTTGTGTAATGAAGATGAGCCGGCAATGGATGTACGATGCCCGATGCTCTCCCCAGTTTGTTGAGGGGGTGCATACTTTTCTGCTTGCGGCTGAGGCAAACAAGCGGGTGGATGGTTTTATGCCTTGTCCATGTGCTGGCTGTAAGAATGGTCGCAATTACTCTACGTCAAGAACCATTCACGTCCACCTGTTTGAGTCCGGTTTCATGCCCCACTATAATGTTTGGACCAAGGATGGAGAAAGAGGGGTTATGATGGAAGACAATGAATAAGAAGAGGACGACGACAGCTATCCTGGCCATGGGTTCCCTGAATACGATGATACAACAATGGGGGAAGAAGCTGAGCCGGTAATGCAGGAAGAAGCTGAGCCGGAAATGCGGGAAGAAGCTAAAGAAGAGGCATCAGATGAGCCCATTGATGATCTAGGTCGGGCCATTGCCGATGCAAAGAGAAACTGCGCAAGTGATTTGGAGAAGAAGAAGTTGCAGCGCATGTTAGAGGATCACAAAAAATTGTTGTACCCGAATTGCGTAGGTGACAAGAAAAAGCTGGGCACCACACTGGAATTGCTGCAATGGAAGGCAGAGAATGGTGTATCTGACAAGGGATTTGGAAAGTTGATGGTATTGATAAAGGATATGCTTCCAAAGGACAACGAATTGCCTGAGAGTACGTACGAAGCAAAGAAGGTTGTCTGCCGTCTAGGGTTAGAGGCGCAGAAGATACATGCATGCCCTAATGATTGCATCCTCTACCGCGGTGAGTACAAGGATTTGAACGCTTGCCGGGTATGCGGTGAATTGCGTTATAAGATCAGTCGCGATGACCCTGGTGATGTCGAGGGCGAGCGCCCCAGGAAGAAGATTCCTGCCAAGGTGATGTGGTATGCTCCTATAATACCACGGTTGAAACGTTTGTTCCAAACAAAGAGCATGCGAAGGTGATGCGGTGGCACGCAGAAGACCGTAAGAAAGACGGAAAGTTGAGAGTACCCGTTGACGGTTTGCAGTGGAGAAAAATCGAAAGAAAGTATGGGAAGGAGTTTGCAGTGACTCAAGGAGCGTATGGTTTGGTCTAAGCGCAGATGGCATTAATCCTTTTGGGGAGCAGAGCAGCAACCATAGCACGTGGCTTGTGACTCTATGTTTGTATAACCTTCCTCCTTGGTTGTGCATGAAGCGGAAGTTCATTATGATGCCAGTGCTCATCCAAGGCCCTAAGCAACCCGACAACAACATTGATGTGTACCTAAGGCCATTAGTTGAAGAACTATTACAGCTGTGAAATGGAATAGGTGTACGTGCGTGGGATGAGCACGAACAGGAAGAATTTGACCTAAAGGCGTTGTTGTTCGTGACCATCAATGATTGGTCTGCTCTCACTAACCTTTCAGGACAGACAAACAAGGGATACCGCGGATGCACGCACTGTTTGGATGATACCGACAGTATATATTTGGATAGTTGTAGGAAGAATGTGTACCTGGGACATCGTCGATTTCTTCCGAGCAGGCATCCTGTAAGAAAGAAAGGCAAGCATTTCAAAGGTGAGGCGGATCACCGGACGAAGCCTCGCCACCGTACTGGTGCTGATGTACATGATATGGTCAACGATTTGAAGGTGATATTTGGAAAGGGTCCTGGCGGACAACCTGTTCTGAAGGACGCAGACGGACGCGCACCCATGTGGAAGAAGAAATCTATATTTTGGGACCTGCCATATTGGAAAGACCTAGAGGTCCGCTCCGCAATCGACGTGATGCACGTGACGAAGAATCTTTGCGTGACCCTGCTTGGCTTCTTGGGCGTGTATGGGAAGACAAAAGATACACCTGAGGCACGGGAGGACCAGCAACGTATGCACGGAGAAGACGGCATACATCAGGGTCATGCAAGCTACGCTCTTACCAAAGAAGAGAAGGAAATCTTCTTTGAATGCCTGCTCAGTATTAAGGTACCGTCTGGCTTCTCGTCGAATATAAAGGGAATAATAAACATGGCAGAGAAAAAGTTCCAGAACCTAAAGTCTCATGGCTGCCACGTGATTATGACGCAACTGCTTCCGGTTGCATTGAGGGGGCTTCTACCGGAAAACATTCGATTAGCCATTGTGAAGCTATGTGCATTTCTCAATGCAATCTCTCAGAAGGTAATCGATCCAGAAATCATACCAAGGTTACAGAATGATTTGGAGCAATGTCTTGTCAGTTTCGAGTTGGTGTTCCCACCATCCTTCTTCAACATCATGACGCACATCCTAGTTCACCTATGCGAAGAGATTAACGTTTTGGGTCCTGTATTTCTACACAATATGTCCCCCTTTGAGAGGTTCATGGGAGTCTTAAAGAAATATGTTCATAACCGTGCTAGGCCAGAAGGAAGCATCTCCAAGGGCCATCAAAATGAGGAGGTCATTGAGTTTTGTATTGACTTTATTCCTGACCTTAAGCCGATTGATATTCCTGAATCGCGGCATAAGGGCAGACTGGATGGAAAAGGCACGCTAGGAGGGGAACAAATAATATGTATGGACGGACATTCTCTCACTGAAGCACACTACACAGTTGTACAGAATTCCGCCTTGGTGGCTCCGTATATGGATGAACACAAGAATTTGCTACGCTCCAAACACCCGGAGCGGTCTGATGACTGGATTACACGTGAACAAACCAGGAGTTTCGCCAGCTGGTTGCAGACACGTACCATGCATGACACCTCTATTGAAGATGACCTGTACTTGCTGTCCCAGTTACCATCTTCGAATATAATGACTTTCAAAGGGTACGAGATAAATGGTAATACATTTTACACGATCGCCCAAGATAAGAAGAGCACCAACCAAAACAGTGGTGTCCGCTTTGATGCAGAAACCAAGACGGGAAAGGAAACATATTATGGTTATATACAGGACATATGGGAACTTGACTATCGACATGGTTTAAAGGTCTCTTTGTTTCGGTGCAATTGGGTCAATATGACACAAGGCGGGGTAACGGAAGACCCGCAGTACGGAATGACAACAATGGATCTCAACAATCTTGCGTTTGCAGACGAACCATTCGTCCTAGCCAATGATGTGGCACAGGTTTTCTATGTGAAGGACATGTCTACCAAGCCAAGAAAAAGAAAAGATAAGGAAGCGAATGCATCGTACGATGAGCCAAAGTGGCGCATAGTTCTTTCTGGGAAGAGAAACATCATGGGAGTGGATGACAAGACAGACAAGTCAGAAGATTATGAAAAGTTTGATGAAATTGCTCCATTCATAGTGAATATTGACCCGAGCATCCTGTTAAATGATGAAGATTTTCCATGGTTACGGCGCAAAGGGACAGACGCGAAGAAAACGTTTCACACCCAAAGATCTGGGATGTGATCGGCTTCACTATCATCACTTTCTTCTGTGTTTCACACCCAGAGGGGAATCTCTATAATAGTTAGGGTAGTTATGTGTTTTGGCATTTGAAACGCGAAGAAATTTTATGTGCAAACAAATTCTTTCATGCCTTTACTGATTTTTAAAATTAAGTTATTCACAAACTAGTGATTCACACTAATTTCAAATAATTCAAAATTTAAACTATTCAAATTTGAAAACTACGGGCACTAACAGAAAGTTTGTAATTTTTTGTACCTAAAGCAAAAATATTCACAAAGAAACTCTAAATACACAAAAAAACACAAAAAAAAATAAAGCAAAAAAATAAAAAAAGCCCGCCTACTAGGCCAGAGCGGCCTGCATACGACTAGAAACCCAACCTATCGTTGGGCCAGGATGCAGGCCTGCAAAGGCCAAGTGGACCCACATGGCAGCAAAGAACACGTAGGCCCAGTAAGCCTGCTTTGGAGAGGAGCTCGAGAGAGCGACCGCACGGGGGTTTATAAACCAGTGCGGTCACCCCTCGGCTAGCAAGGTGGGACTAAACTTGCCGCACCGCACCTGCGCCAGTGCACCCCCTTTATTACCGGGTCGTGGCACAAACCGGTACTAAAGGGGGGGCCTTTAGTACCGGTTTGTGCCACCACCCGGTACTAAAGGGGGTCGCTTCCCGCCGCTTGGGCTGGCCAAAACTGGCCTTTAGTACCAGTTGGTGGCTCCAACCGGTACTAAAGGTGCCTTCTATATATACAACACTTCGAAAAATTTCATTCTCTCTCTGTTTCTTCCTCTATTTCCCCATTGAAGCACCGTCCGCCCCGATCTATCGACGCCGTCACCGACCCCGTCGCCGTCGCCGCCCCCGTCCCCGTCGCCGCCCTCGTCTCCGTCGCCGCCCCCGCGTCACGCCCCGGCCCGTCGCTGCCCCCGGCCATCGCCTCGCCGTCGCCATCGCCCCGCTGTGAGCTCTCCCCCTCTAACCCCTCTCCCTCGCCCCCAGCGGCCACCATGGGCGCCGCCCCTCCCCGAGCCCATACACACACACACAAGCATGATGAACACACACACACACACACGTATATATGTATGAATGCATGTATATATTAGTATATACGTATTTTGTATGTTTAATTAGTTTAGATTTTTTAGATTATTGTTTTTTCACTAGTATATATGTATGCATGCATGTTAGATGGATATAATTAGTGTTTAATTAGTATGGATTTTTTTATATAATGTTGTTTTTCTGTTTTTTAATGGATGTATAGAAGTTGTTTTTTCTGTTTTTAGTGTTAGATGCTTAATTAGTATGAAATAGCATATAGAATTTTGACATATGCAATGATAGCATAATTAGTGTTATATAGAAATGTTAGTTATCAAAATCCAATCATTAAAAAAATGTTACTTTTTGCGGGCATATAGCTAGTATTTGTTCTCGACGATGCCCGGCCCGCATCCTCGCCATCGACCCTTCCGCGGCGATGTCCGGCTGACCCATGTCCGGGACTGGGCTCCACCGAGCTGGCACTGGGAGGTGCTGCCTGGAGGGGCGCGCCGCTTGATGAGGAACCCGGCCCCGGGTCCCGTCGTCGACCCTGATCTCATTTGGTGGCGTTCGCGTGGGCCAGTTTCAGCGCGGAGGGAGCCGGCCCAGCCGGAGGTGGTACGTCGCCGTGTCAGGGAGGAGGACGAGCACGTCCATCGCTACATGGTTGCGTTAGAGGGCGGCAGGTTCTCCAATACCTGGCAGTTTCTTGAGGGACCTCACTTCAGCTATGATCCTGTGAGGGTTCCTTCTCTTTGGGTGTCCACCGCCTGCGCCGCAGGAACCACGAGTGTCCTAGATTCTTCTGTAGTATTCGATCTTTATTAGCTACCTAGCCAGTGATGTATTCGATATTATATCTATTATTCGAGACAATGTATTCGAGATTATATCTATTATTCGAGACGATGTATTCGAGATTATATCTATTATTCGAAACGATATTTTAGAGATTATATCTATTATTTGAGACGATGTATTCGAGATTATATCTATTATTCGAGACAATGTAATTTGAATACTAAATTGTTTCATATTTCTTTTGGATTAGTTAAATAAAAGCTATGGCGGACAATACCGGCAGAGAGGGAGAACAGGCCATGTTCGATATGATACGCCATCCCCACGGGCCAGATGATGATCAGAATGAAGAAGATTATGACGGCTCCGAATTTCTAAACAACACCGGAGAGGGTGATATGATATTCGATCGCGACGACCGAATTGATGAAGTCATGAACTATGATTATGATGATGACGAAGAAAATGTTGATCTTGAAACAACAAAGACCGGCGAGGTATATATATTTATATAAGCAGGCATGTGATGATCATCACATGTTTTAAATGACTTGAAGATATATTAACGAATCGATCTTTGTTCTTTCAGCCATCCGGATCGAGCAAATCTTCAGGCAAAAGGATGAAACGAGGCCCGAACAAAAAGTTGAAGGAGGGCGTAAAGTACAATATCGAGGCAATCAGACCTAATGGCGAACCATTAGCACCTAAGAAGATTGCGGACATGTTCGTTCGTTAGTGCGGAGTTCTTGTGAAGGACCAACTCCCGATCTCCCTTCAAGAATGGAGAGAGCCAGCAAAAGACAAAAGACAAAAAGACAAAGAGGACGCTGCTCCACGTCCAGATGTTACTTTTGTCGACAAAAAACAAAAAGATCTGCTTTGGGATACTCTCATGGAACATTTCACCCTACCAGATCATTTCACAGAAGCAGATGTGCAGAAAGTCAAGGACGCTGCTCTTAGGAAGATGGCGGTTGCATTCAAGAACCGCAAGAATCGTGAATGGGACAAGTACATCAAGGGAGGAAGGAAGACTCCAGTATTCGAGGGAACACTAGAGAACCAACGTGCTCATTGGGACGATTTCGTGAAATTCAAGGATTCGGAATTAGCTAAGGAACGGTCGAGAATAAATAAGAAGAATGCCAAAAAAAGGATAAGTTCCATAAGCTGGGGCCAGGTGGCTATGCGGTGGCAATGCCTAAGTGGGATAAGTCTGAGAAAGAGATGGAGGATGCATATGTCACTCCGGTTACTAAGAGCTGGCCCCCCAGGGCCAGGACTTGGTTCTATGCGCATGGGGAGGAGTTGGACCCGAAGATAGGCAATGTTTCGGCGAGAGCAAGTCTGAAGGGAGCCGACGATGCGATACTTGTTGCAATAGAAGAGGCACGATCGGGGGTGTTCCAGCCCAACAGAGAGAACGATGAGCTTACGCGTGCCCTGGGAAATCCTGAACACCCGGGAAGAACACGAGGCAAGGGCGCTATTCCGTGGTATGAGGGGTTTTCAGACTGGAACACTGACTATAGAACCCGTGCGAGAAAGAAGATTGCGGAGGAGAAGAAGAGGAAGATTGAGGAGGAGCAGAGGAAGCGGGACTATGAACGCCTTCAAGGCCTAGAAGCAAGTCAAGCGGAATTGGCAGTCAAATTCCAGCGACAGCAGGAGCAGATCGACTCACTTACCCAGCAAAGGGGGTCTCAGGAGCTGCAGCAGCTAGCGAATGATCCAACATTGGATAGCACCGCCCCATCCATGCCGAAAAGCAGCATGGGTTCCGCCCCGGACGACGCAATGCTGGATAGATACCCCGTGGATGACATCACGGAGAACACTAACTGCGAGCTACACGTCAAAATGAAGAACATACCCATTAAGGTGGCGGACGCCGTTGCTTTTACAAATCCCCCCGAGGCAACCTTCCATTGCAACCCGATTCCAGCGGGCTATGCTCGTGTCTTGGTTGATGAGGTGGTGGACCCATATTCGGAGCTACAGCTTGACTATCCTAGAGGTGACGGCGAGCACTTTCTCGGAGAGGCCAAACATCGTATCATCCTATGGAAAAAGGATTGCATCATCTTTCGAAGGCCACCGACACCGCGTCAGCCGACTCCTCGTCGAAGTCCGCCACCGAGTCAGCAGACTCCCGCTCCTGCAAGTCCACCAAGTCCGGCAAAGTGTCAGGCCACTCCTCCTCCAAGTCCGGCAAAGTGTCAGGCCACTCCTCCTCCTCCAAGTCCGCCACAGCGTCAGACGTCCACTCCTCCTCCAAGTCTGGCACAACCTCAGGCCACTCCTCCTCCAAGTCCGGCACAGCTTCAGGCCACTCCTCCTCGTCCAACTCAGCCCCATCAGCCGTCTCCGCCGCCTCAGCAATCGCAGAAGAGACACCCCGCAGCTATGGTGCGTAGCGGTATGAGTCGAGGTAGTACAGGAAGTACAGACGTAGGCAAGCGATATAAATATGGTCCAAGCCTCATGCCTCTTTCGCAGAGGCCTTATGACAAGTCCGAGGAGGAAAACGCAGCCATATCAAAGGCTGAGGTGGAAGCCCATTTTGCACCGAAACCGCCACCGCCGCCAAGGGAGAAAGTGCATGAGGAAACGATTGACCACTTCATTCGTATGGCTCAACCACCAGCTCCTAAGCTTGTTGACACAGACTATGAGTGCCACATCAGGAAGTTAAATCGAGCATGTCTACGTAAGGAGGTGAGCTCGGGATCGAGCAAACAACAAGCAGCTGTCAAAAAATGCGGGAAAACCATTCCCCAGCTGGGAGAACAGGGGACTCAATAGATCCCCTCGCTTGTTGTGCCAACAACACGTGACAGTACGTGCACCCAATATTATTGTGGGCAAACAGTTTACGTTCCCGAGGTGGGCAATGTGGTAATAACCAAGGACCATATAATGCAGGCTGAAGTTCTCAACATCACTGTTGGACAACTCCTCGAGATCGAGCCCATGCTTGTGCTTAGAGAGGATGAAATAAAACGGAGATATGTCCGGGGCCAACCTTTGGTCGAGCCAGACAAGGTCAAGAACCTCCCAATGAGAATATATGAATTGCATCAATGGTACATGAACATTACCAAGATTTCAGATCGATTGTCCCTCATGGTGAATGTCAAGGAGGAGCATTACTTCCATGAGAAAGCTCTGTCCGTTGAGTATTCTGAACTGTTTCAGTTATACAATCAAGACGCACTCGACAAATCTATCGTCAGTTGCTATTGTCTGTAGGTGATTTCTTTCTGTAATTTAAGTCTCAAGCTAGCTGTAGTGATCCTTTTGATCAATCATTACCTGTAATTATCCTCACTATATTCTTTTCTGTGGTATTATGCAGGATGAAGATGTATGAAATGAGAAAAGGTGGACGCTTTGGCATTGGGTTCATTGACCCAAACACCGTTAATGAATACACATGGCTAATGAATCCACATCATGAAAAGGCCGTAGAGGACAACATGCTAGAGTTCTTGAAGCGTCTCAAATACAATGAAGATATACTACTTCCTTACAACTTCCAGTGAGTCACACTGTCTTGTACTACAAATTCTCTGTTTTTGCCTACTAGCTAGCTATATGTTTTTGCTTACATATGCCCGCTTAATTAAGACATGCAAACGTGTGTGCATGGAGATTTCACTGGATCTTGTATATCATTAAAGTTGACGCCGGAACAGTTGAAATACTGGACTCACTACTCAAAGAAAATACTGACTATAACATCTTGTTTGGGATAGTCAACGGGTAATTTCAATCATTATTAACTATATATCTCGGCCTATTTAGTTCGTCATTTCATGATATGAACTATTTAATAACCCCTTTATTCATTTTCTTTGTCGGCGGGCAGGGCTTGGGCAAGGTTCATCAGCGTCACGGAAGGCGAATGGAAAAAAAAGCTTAAATGGTTTCGACCCAAGGTAAGTAATTAAGTAGTACTAGCTAGCTAGCTAGCTGCCATCTCTTTAATTATCATGCTTGATTAATTATTATCTGATCAAATTCCATTCTCGTAAAGGCCCTGAAGCAGGCGTAGGGGACTGATCTGTGTGCATTCTACGTTTGCGAGAACATTCGCATGATGGCGTTCGAAAGGAGCAGATCTCAAAGACAGGAATGGGTACGCTTGTCAGAACACTATTCACAATTTTTACACCATTATCGATATCTAGTCACACAACTAATACACATGCATATTGATCTCCTTCTTAACAGTTCAGAGAGGTGCGGGAGAAGCTCCTAGAAACGGAGCGCGTAGAAGCACTTCAAGAGGAAAAAGCGGGATTTTTGCTCGACCAGGTCATAAATCCGAAGGGAGAATACTATTACCCGCTACCGCCCCCATGAAAACCACTTCCAATTGTCATCGTGCTCCGAAGGCACCAATTAGGCTAATGCCACTGGCTCCGAAGGCAACATGCATATGTAGGAGAAATTGTATATAGCTATACATGTGTGTATGTGTGAATTAATTAATATGGTGGTTTGTGAGACAATGATGATATATATATGCATGATTGGTTCTATTAGAAATTCTATATATATATATATGCATAACGTGTACAATGTGTAGTATCGTAAAATACCAACAAACGAAAAAGAATTAAAATGGAAACACAAAATTAAATGAAAAAGAAATCATAAAACTAAAGACCCCCCAAACCTTATAGTACCGGTTGGTCTTACCAACCGGTACTAAAGGGCTCCAGGCCCCCGGAGCTGGCTCGTGCCACGTGGTTGCCCTTTAGCACCGGTTCGTGCTGAACCGGTACTAAGGGGGGGGGGCCTTTAGTGCCCACACTTTAGTGCCGGTTATGGAACCGGCACTAAAGAGCCTTACGAACCGGTGCTATTGCCCGGTTCTGCACTAGTGAGTTCAGATCGGTGCGGGATAAGCTCCTACCATCGGACTGCATACAAGCACTTCAAAAGGAAATAGCCGGATTTTTGCTCGACCAGGTCATAGATCCGAAAGGAGAATACTATTACCCGCTACCGCCCCCATGAACCACTTGTTATCGTGCTCCGAAGGCACCAAGGCAACATGTAGGAGAAATTGTATATGTATATACATGTGTATGTGTGAAT
>NC_041385.1:778251965-778261310 GCF_002162155.2 Triticum dicoccoides
GGTTCTACGTACGAGAAAATCTATTTAATATATATGCATAACGTGTACAATTTGTAGTATCGTGAAATACCAGCAAACAAAAAAGAATTAAATTGAAAATAAAGCCAAATTGAAAACACAAAATTAGAGCAAAAATTAAAAAAAAATCCAAACATTTAGTACCGGTTGGTGTTACCAACCGGTACTAATGTTCTACACGCACACGGGACTGGCTCATGCCACGTGTTTGCACTTTAGCGCCGGTTCATGACGAACCGGTACTAAAGGGGGGGGGGCCTTTAGTCCCCACTCTTTAGTGCCGGTTCGCCAACCGGCACTAAAGGCCATCACGAACCGGCACTAAAGCCCGGTTCTGCACTAGTGGCCCATGCTCAGGCGTACAACATGTACCCGCCTGCGCCGACGACTCCATACTACCCACCCACGCCGCCGTCGTGGGAGCATCTTGCCATGCTTAACGCCGCCTACAGCAACTCCGACTTCCCCAACCAACCCGCCCCCGAGTGGTTCTTGGACAGTGGCGCCTCTTCGCACGTGACCGGCAGCCAAGGTATCTTAACCTTGTCTAGTCATTCATTACAGCATGTTCCTTCAAGCATACTTGTTGGCAATGGACAACATTTCCCCGTCACGGTCACTGGCTCCACCACATTCCACCCTCACAATTTTCGCCTCACGGACATTCTTGTCTCTTCACATGTAGTTACTAGTCTTATTTCAGTACGCAAATTTACAAAAGATAACTCATGTTCCATTGAATTTTTTCCGTGTGATTTTCTTGTGAAGGATCTTCGCACTCGACAAGTTCTCATGATCTCCGCTAGCACCGGCGACATCGACCCCTTCATTGGCAATAAACCAGCGCGGGCGTCCGCACTCCTCACCACCACCTCGGATTTGTGGCATCGTCATCTCGGGCACCCCGGCGCTCATACCCTTTCTACTATTTCTCGTGATTTTCTTAGTGATTGTAATAAGGCACCACATCTCCCATGTAGCGCTTGTCAATTAGGGCGCCAACCACATCTCCCATTTCCTTCTTCACATAGCAAGACTTTCACCCCCTTTGATTTAATTCATTGTGATTTGTGGACATCACCTGTTGTAAGTTTTTCCGGTTTTCAATACTATCTTGTTATCTTGGATGACTACACACATTACTCCTGGACATTCCCCTTGCGTCACAAATCCAAGACCTCTACCGTACTACAGCGTTTCTTCACCTTTGTTGACACTCAATTTCATGTGATCATTAAAAGTATGCAATGTGACAATGGCGCGAATTCATCAACACCTCTCTTCGCTCCTTTTTCTCCTCAAACGGTATAGCCTATCGGTTTTCTTGCCCCCACACTTCCCCTCAAAACGGCAAAGCGAAACGCCTCATTCGTACCACCAATGATATTGTGTGCACTCTGGTTCTCCAAGCTAACTTAACACCTCCCTTTTGGGTGGAAGCCCTTCATACCGCTAGCTACCTTCTCAATAGGCGTCCCTCACGAGCCATCACACCATATACACCATACTATCTCCTCCACGGCGTGCAACCAGAGTACTCTCATCTTCGTGTGTTCGGTTGCCTATGTTTCCCTAACCTCTATGCCACCATGGACAACAAGCTCTCCCCTCGCTCCTCTCCTTGTGTTTTCCTTGGTTACCCACTGGAACACAAAGGGTACAGGTGCTACGACCTCACCACTCGACGCGTTATCGTTTCCCGTCACGTCGTTTTCAACGAAACCATCTTTCCCTATCGCCACCACACACCGGACCACACCACCCTTACGTCCACACCGGATCGCCATGCAGCTCCCCTCCTCCGGCCGAAAAAGTCTATATGTACTCATGTAACGTTGCCGTGAATATAGGATCAGGAGACCACGTCGGGCCCGAGTGCCACTTGTATAGGACATGCAGTTCTCCCTGATATAAACCATGTACTGTGATCTGTAAACAAATCAAGGAAATATCTTTCCAACTTTCATCTCCAGTAAAAGGTTGAAAGCTTTTTTTTTTGTGAGGTGCAGTTGAAAGCTCTTGTGTTTGTGAACGCAACATGTCTCGATTGGGCTGAGCAACCCTCTGTCCTCTGCTCAAACAAAGGGCAACTTAAGCTTTTGGGCAAAAGGATCAATTTTTAGGTCTGTGTCAATTTAGTCAACGGGGTGCAACCAGGGTGGGGTGAAGCTAATTCGATCCCAACATTCGACATGGAACACGGCAATCAGGGTGTTGGAAATATACCTCGTGGCTTCAGAAACTTCAGTTCGGTAGGTTCAGATTGATGTGTCATTTTCTTCATTTTCATCATTTGGCGAATTAGTTAGTTAGTTACGGGCAGCACGGCCCCGGGGGCGGTCATGGAGGCCGATCGCCCCAGCGCGGCGCGTGAGTGTGGAAGCGGCGGTAGCTAGTGTTTAGGATCGAGATAAGGCTGATACCATGTTAAAAGGGATCGAGAGGGATTGGTGAAATCGTTGATGAATGTATTATTGAGCCTCGAGGGTGAGTATATATTGAGTACAAGACTTGGAGGGCAAGACGCCTCTCCTGAAGATAAGGTAGGAGACATATTACAAATCGTAGACTATCAAATACATGTATCCCAAATATACCTCTAACAACCTGGTTTAGCTCGCAGGCTTACAACATTGAGTGAGTCTCACACCTCGTTGATCTGTATGGCACGAAAGTTGTGGACTGTGGTGGCGCATACGAGCACCATTTTTCCTTTTCTGTGACCTGAATAAATAGAAGAGAAGAAAGAATAGAAAACCTACGGAAGTTTGAGCAGCACAAAAGCTTGTCTTCCATCTTCGTCATATGTAGCTTTGCATTGAAATCAACAAGGGGCTCCTTGCCCCCGCGGCATTCCTACTCACGCCATCGATTTGTATGTGCAAGTAGTATCCCTATTCATCAATCACTAGAGTTGATTATCAAAAATACCTCTACCAATTTCTATCCCGTACTTATCTGTGTGAGTTGAAATGGAGAGTTGGAGACATGACCTAGTACAGCTTAAACAAAGTTCTAGCAATTTCCATCTTCAATTGATAGTTTGATTCTTTTTTTCTTCAAGATTGGTAATTAATTACGTCAACTAGGGGTACTGCCAGTAACCAGCAAGTGGTATGTAAAGCTGACTTTTGTTAGAACAGAATAATTAATGGACATAGGCGCAATGGATGAGGTAATGCACATGAGGAGGATAAGAGTTTAATCGTTAACTAGCAGCTTCATAAGCCTGTGCTAGGCACTACATGACTCCACCAAGCGACCATGATGCGTGTAGGCAGTCAGCTTAGCTCTGTTGTAGAACAGAAATCTTGCACCCAGGAACACAAAATGCAGTTCAGAATTTTTGATCACAAGTTTCATGGCCATGGAGCGAAGTGTAACCAGGCACTAACAAAGGGTTATGCAATAGAAAACGCAAAGTTCCTTCCTAGTGCGAGCTACATGGTCCCTCTTATCTTGACCGTTGGCTTGCTTCGTGATTGCTGCAGGAAAAGAGCATCATGTGCGCGCAGCTGTTTCACGCAGGATCTTTGCAGGCGCCGTACTGTCCAGGTAACAGTAATCAAAAGCAGGAATAGCCCTGTATGCTAGTCCTTGTGGGTCCTCCCGCCTCTAATGCCTGTCACATTTACCTCCGTTCCGTCTTATCAGCCGCCCCCGCGCCCATCTGCAATAAAATAAAGCATCCACATATAGTACAGCAATCAGGTTATAGGACGAAGCAAGATTATCTTCGTTGTGTTTTAAGTACATGAGTGAATCATTGTTGGATAAAATGTCAGATATTTCACAGACCAAAAAGATGTTAAAACATCAATAAAAAAAGGCCTAGATAAAACGTCAGATTATTCAGTTTTCCTTATATAGTAATATCAATGGTGCACTAAGTTTTGGAAATTATATTTTGTATAAAGTCAAACATAAAAAGAATGGTGATACAAACAATCCAATACTGCATACTAGTTCCAATATTTAACTAGTCTGCACACTCAACACGCTCGCTCATCACTGTTGGCAAATATTTAAATGCATGTCATCCCTGTCCCTCTCTTTTCACTGTAGCACAAGACAGATGCTGCGAGACAAAAGTTTGGGATGCTGTACGTTGCTTTGTGGACAAATGCATGCAGCATCACATGGTACATCATGATATGCACAGTACCCTGGTAGGCCTCAGACTATTAAGCGGTGACCGCATGGTGCAATGGCTTATTTGTGAATCTGTGCACATATCCACATGCACCTGAGTCAACATTTGAATGGTTAAGATAATGGGTGTGGTGTAGCTCGGCCTACAAAAAAGCGCGAACCGAATAGAAAATTGTCTGTTGAGTAGCCTAAATTTTCCACCAAAAAAGAAAAAAAAAGGGTGGCCTAAATTTGAGCAGCTGAACAATTGCCGCTGCACTGGCACGTACTACATATGCACTAGCAAATGAGCAGCCATCTTTCAACGGCATAATACAACTGATGAGAGGGGGCTTTCTATTCGCTTTACAACTGCATCGCCTCATAATTCCTGGTGCTGTCCTCTGATTGAGACAAGGCAAGCAGAAAACTTGTTTTCGACGACCAACGGTAGTGCAGATGGCTTGCAGCACCAACAGAGAAATATGAACATGATTGGCATTTATAATGTCTCAAGAGGAACACTTAGTGGGACCTGGCAAAGCTTACTTCGGCTTATCAGTACAACATTTACTTTCATTAAATAGTTATCAGCTAAAGGAAAAAAATGATGGAGATAACACCTAGCGATTCAACAGAAAGACATAATAATAGCAGAAGGTTTCGATATGTATCCAGGTGCAGTGGATTCGTGACTAAAAATCTAGTGCAACTTGTTGGTCCACAAAGAGGACACTCTGCTTTAATTTTATGGCCGGGTACAAAATAACTTGGAACAAAGAAACTAATGTATTTTGCTAAATGCAGGTCTAAGAAAACCACTGGATAATCTCAAAAAAAGTAGAAGACCACGATAAAGGCAAATCAATTCTTCAGATAAGAAAAAACAAAGACATGTGGCAGATAAACTAGCAAATATTTCAACCACTAACCAAGATGACTTGGTAGCATCAACTTGCACAGTAGCCACTTCAGCCCACAAGGATATTCAAAGAAATATGAATGTCATGCAATCATATAAAATTTGGGGGCTTCTTGATCATAACTTTGCATATATGATTAGGCACCTTTAGTGGATGCACTCCATACATATTGAAAAACATAAAGATACGACGTTCAAAAGCACTGACGGTTCACAGAATAACCATCTAGCGTTGGAAAGAAGGTATGTGGAACAAGAGTTTGCTTGAGCTGATGTTGAGAAATACGGAGACCTTTACGATGGAAATTGGCCACCAAACTGCCTTTAATATCAAAGTGAAGTACCCACTCGCCAAATCTGACCAACACGAGCATATCACCATCACAAGAGTGGACCACCACATGCCAATAGTGGACAATCTGACCAAACTGCACATTGAGATATGCAACCGGCAATTCAACCCGATAGTTTAAGGTCCAAACCTTGCTTAAGTAATCCTGCATTATCCAGATATCAATGATTTCCACTCCATCACTAAAGTTGGACATGCCGAGCATGCCATATATCTCAAACAGATTAGCGTGGTCAGGAACAGCCGGAGCGCACATCTCGCGGGACGACTCGGCTATGGTGTTGAATACCATTATAATGTTGCTTCCGCTCTCATGTTTCTCCAGATGCCAATGCAGGCTACCATGGAGTAGGATAGCTTCCCCATAGAAAATCCCTACTACCTTTAACCATCCGATCTTCCTCGGCAGCTGAACTGAGCCCAATGCAAAGATGTAGAAGCCAACATTTGCCGGATCATAAGTTCTATGGTACATCAGAATCCGGTACTCACCTGTAGGGAGGTGTCGGTACATTCCCAATGGGAGGACGGAAGAGAGCATGGACAGGCGAGCATGCTCACGAGTGGTCGGGTTGCATATGGAGAAGCAGGCGTTAGTCATGTCAGTGAAAAGGAGGAGGCCGTCACAGGAGGCCTGCAGATCCAGACGGTCCGTGTCTTCAAACCGGACCCGGGCAACATGTTGGACCTGGGCGTCGGCGGCCTGGTTGTCGATGGTGATGATGTCGCCGCCACAGTATATGCCTCTGTAGTTGGGTTCAAACGCGAGGGGAAGGGTGGGCTGGCGGCCGTGGTGGGCGATGAGAAAGTCGCGGATGGAGGTGATGCGGCGCCAGGCGCTACAGACGGCGCGACAGCGGAGGAGGGCTTTGGGGGGCAGGCGGACGAGGATCTCCCATATCACGATCTCCTCCGGAAGGCCTTGGTGGAGACGCGTCGATCTTGCTGTCGCAGAATCCGCCATGGTCGCCGGCTGGAAACTCTAGATCCGTCCCAGGAGCGTGGGTAGGTTGGTATTCTCCTCCCTGATAGAGAGAGATATATATGGGCTGGGGTTAGCCAATCTCGAGCAACATAAACTGGCTTGGTAGGATCCAACCGCCCAGGCTCTCAACAAAAGAAGTCGAGGCGGCCCTCTGCTCTAGTTATATACTCGAGGCGGACCGACGGACACGCAGGCAACACACTCGGAACCCTAATTTGTGTCCGCCACAAATGATACCCTTCAACCTCTAGATACCCCAATTCCATCTCGCCGGATCAGTCGCATGCATGCACGATGTCGTAATTCGTAAGGGTCAATTTTCTTATCTGATTTCTGTTCCAGTTGATGTTGCTGCTGCTCGCGGAGCAGTTAGTCTCTACTATATATATATACATCTACCTGGACTTGACTGGTTTTGTTTTTATATAAATGCACGGAACGAGGGCACTTTTTCAATGATTTCACATAGTACATTAATTGTTTTCCAGTCAGAAGACTCAGAACACACATATTTGTGTCAGTGAACCTACGAAAATATTTGCTTTCAAGTTGTCGCTTTGAGTAGTATTGCTCTTAAGTATTTACGTTTATTTTCTACAACAGGACTGCAGGCACAACATCCAAAACGGAGGACGGACTCAGTGATAGAATCGCCAGACTCGAGTCATCATTTTTTTCTTGCCTGGAACTTCGGGGCTCTTTATTCTACAAAAGCGGACCTAGCGCAGTCAGCCACGAGGCTGCTGTGTAGGAAAGAGGGTACAAGATCCTGCCAGCTCTCGGTCACCTCCAACGAACAAGCTCGTTTTGCATAAAGGTGAGCCAGGAGACTCGAATCATCATTGAAAGCAAAGGGCGGCTGCGTAAAAGGCGTCCGTGAAACCGTAGAGAGAGGATGAATAGACGTCAGTGAACGATCCAGATTATTTTTTTCTTCTTCCTTTCCACGCACACCACACATATATTGCTCTATTAGAACCATCATTGTTCTGCTGGTGAATCGTGTTCGTTAACCAGTTCGAGCTGCTCGTGTTGCGGCTCCGAAAGTCGATGAGCGCAGATGTGGCATTGAGGAGGAACTGTTTGGGGGAACTTCCCAATCCACCTGCTTTCGGCATGCCTTTTGTGGATAGATCATTTAGCCGTGAAGTTGCATGTGGTCAACAACGCTATCTGACAAATGCCAATGTTTCTCGAGATTTGTCGACTTTTTTCTAGAGAAAAGACACGAAGGCTTGACTTCAACTTAATGAAGTCATCAACCGGCTATGATACAAGTGCTGAATTATAAAGTAAAAGACTTGACCAAAAACTAAAAAATTACATGCCAAATTCACTATGATCAGGAGTCGCAGAGAAAACAATGATCAAACCGCCGGAGGTCTTGCGTGGCAAGAACAGTAGGGCCGAAGCCACCTGATGACAGAAATTGCCGTGGACATGAAGATCCAAACCGCTTGAAGTAAAATATCGACTCCGCTACCTGCCGCCTCGGGCCACTGTCGGAGGGAGACCACTATCTCCCCTTTGCCCCAACCGTGCCAAACATGCGAACGCCACCACCAGTGGGCAACCAACCATCGAAGAAGGCGAGGAGCCGCTGAAAGATCCGGAAGGACCCACACGCCACCACCAACGCTGGCAACCAGGGGAGCCGAGCACCGCCGCCGCCACCCACCACCACACACCAGTCCCACAACCCCCAACTACCCCTTGAAAGGCGCCTCCTAGGAGAACTGAGATGCCAGAACGACTCCTCCCTCCGGTCAAAAGGCCAAGACTTTCGCCCGTAGAAGAAGGGGGCAGACCTAGAAGCTCGACCCGCCTCAAGAGGGGGAACTGCACCGGAGCGCCGCCGGCGTCGAGGTCGACGAGAAATCAACCAAGGGGGTTCCCCCATTCCAAGACACCACCCCCATCCTTAATGGCCAGATTTGACGGGCCAACTACCACATCGGCAATAGGAGACCACCACAAGGGGAAGGGGTCGGGACGAAGAAGAGATGCCCGCCGTTGTAGCAAAACCTTACCGCCCCCACGCCAACCCACATGACCAGAAGGGACGACCAGCACCCGCGCGCGTCATCTAGCGGAGAGATAGACGCCGTCATCCCCACCCAAGGCTGCCAGCCCGCCGCCCTGGCTTACAGAGCCCCTCACATTGCGAGAGGCAACAGATCCTCGCCGCCACCTTCACCGGAAGATGCGCGGCAGGCGGCGGGAGCCTCGGGTGGCAGCTTGGAGGGGCGAAGGAGGGAGGAGAGGAGGTGGCATCTAGGGTTTGGGGCCGCTCCCGTGTTGCCCGAGAGGGGCGATGCAAGACCTAGGGGGGCAGTTATTCTACCGGGTTTGAAATTTGTCTTGTATTGTCGTCTCGAGGAATTGTTTCTCATCAAACCGATGCCAATGATACCATACTCTTATGAAATATTTGATGATCTGAATCATGATGTTTTGCAGGAGATAAGATGCTATTTGCATGCTCGGGCACCTCTACCACTAGGAAGAACTGCACTACGGCTAATAAGATTTGTGACTTCAACATGTTTGGCTATTGCATACAATGCTAATAGAAATAGAGATGATGATTAGAGGGTTGTGTTGTGATGCTGATCATTATGTTTTCCATTTTGCTTTGTTTTCAACCTAAATTTAAGTCATTAATTCTATCATACTTTTATCACTACACTAGCAGAAAAACCCCATTAGTCCCGGTTGGTTAGGGCCTTTTGTCCCGGTTCTTGAACCGGGACTAAAGAGTCGTTACTAATGCCCTAGACCTTTAGTCCCGGTTCCAACATGAACCGGGACAGATGGGCCTCCACGTGGCCGGTGCGCCGAGCCCAGGCAGGAGGGCCTTTGGTCCCGGTTGGTGGCACCAACCGGGACCAAAAGGCATGCACGCGTTAGCATTTCAGGGGCTGGGGTTTTTGTTTT